>NC_133658.1:200520295-200820295 GCF_037893015.1 Macrotis lagotis
CTAAAAAAATGTTTCTTGGTTCATAGGGGTATTCTGATGGCTTTATTTTTGCTAGGTCACTTCCACACACTGGAGTAGGAGAAAAATTTTTTCGTAGGGGTGATATGTCCCCCAAATGCAGGAGGTAGAGGATGAGAGGGAAATCACTGTTACTAAGGGACTAGAAAATTCATCTTCTAGTCATGAACAAAATAGACTCTATATACTTTTCTAAATTAGAAAATAATTCATAATCATTAACATATGAAAGAAATCACCTTAGAACCATGATTTCTAAAAATAAAAGTGTCTTGCCAGAAGGGGAGGATCCAGGAAGTAACCTTTGAGGGATAACCCGGCTTAAAATGTAGGAAATGAATAGTTCTGAAAGGAAGACTAAAAATCTGGTCATGGGGGAATTTGGAAAAACAGTGAAATAACATTCAAGGGAGGAGAGGGAATATTCAGGAACCTAAAGGGATAAACTCTTTGCAGATAGCCCCAGGTTAGAATATGTATAAATGGAGAAATATATTTATTAACTTGGCTATATGGTTCGACAGAAGAAATGAATTTTATCTAGTCATATAAGTTAAGTTATTCCTTGAATAGGATAGGAAATGTTAGGGATGTGTGATCATTTGAAAAGTTTTATAAATATTTATATCCCTTTGTTCTAAAGGAAATTATATTGCCAATTTTTATTTTAATTTCAATTATCTTAAAAAGCCTCCTGAAACATATCAAATATATTCATGCTTTAGGATACAGAAATGCTAAATTTAATTTAACTTAATTTTAATGATGAGGTGATCTCTATACTATCTTACACAGTTTTTGGAGAGAAAACATTTTGCAATCTCCAATTACATAAATCACTGTATATCATTAGTATTATTATCATCAAAACTATCAAAACCTTATACCCTAATATCTCATCAGAGTATGAAGTTCGTAAACTTGGGTTCTTGAAGGCTATGCCAACAGAACACAAGTTCAAGTAATATATATTAGAACAGAAAGACTTTAAGATTAGTCCTAGCAAAGATTTAGTCTGATTTGTGAACAGTGGTCTGGCTGAAGAGACTTATCAGAAGATTAGATCCTCATTTTTTCAGTCATGACAAATCATCAAAGAAAAACACAAAACAGCTTCAGTTCAGGGGCAGCTAGGTGGCGCAGTGGATAGAGCACTGGCCCTGAAGTCAGGAGTACCTGGGTTCAAATCTGTCCTCAGACAATAATTACCTAATTGCCTAGCTGTGTGGCCTTGGGCAAGCCACTTAACTCCATTTGCCTTGCCAAAAAAAACCCAAACCCAAAATAGCTTCAGTTTTGATTCTGCAGCACCAATGACAGAATGGATGCAAAAGGGGACAAAGGGTACTAAGGATAATCCATGAACTTTTTACTTAATGAAAGGGGTAGGGTTATTAAGGGGTATTAAGCATTTGCTGTGTGGAATGATGTGTTTGGTGCTAGAGATACAAAAATGAAATCTTTCCTTAACAGAGAAACTGCACTCTAATGTTGAGGTCTAAAGAAAGGTCTGGAGCACACTGGGTAGATTTAGGTGAGGATATGGACAAAAATAATATAGGATGGGGGCAGCTAGGTGACGTAGTGGATAAAGTACCGGCCTTGGAGTCAGGAGTACCTGGGTTCAAATCTGGTCTCAGAAACTTCGTAATTGCCTAGCTGTGTGGCCTCGGGCAAGCCACTTAACCCCATTTGCCTTGCAAAAAAACTAAAAAAAAAAAGTAATATAGGATGATGGGGTTCAGATGCTTTGCTATTTGCACTATTGTAGATCATATCAACCTCAATAAGTCACAGATCCTATTAAGTATTAACATCAATGTAGTGCTGCTATAGTGAAGCCCACAGAAGATATCAAAATATGTATGAATTGCCTTGCCCTTTTATTGCATCCCATGAATGAGGGTAAAGAGTGCTTTGCTTAATGTAATAACAAGAGTAAGAAGTTAATAAATGTTTATTGAATTGATTCCCCTAGTCAACTCATCCCAAACTGATGTGCTCTTCTAAGTAGGACTTTTTTCCTCCTATTTATTCCCTTGTGACTATCTTGTTTCTCTTCATTGATAATAGACTTGTTTCTGTTTTCCCTGGCCCCAACTCTTTGACTGTTCAGAAACATACCTATTACATTTTATAGATAACATAGCACAAAATTGAAGATTTGATGCATTTGTGCCTACCATTCACTTTATCTTCAACTTAAGAAACACTGTTTTCCTTCAACATTTTTAGAGGTGCCATCTTCACTGGCAAGTTTTTCCTCATCCCTCCTTGTTTCCTCTCCAGTTCTGAAATGATCTTTGCCCTTAGTTTACCTTCTACTAATTTTGTGTCTTTTATTTTTATCCTCTCTTCTTACATCAAAAGAGTTTTATTTCATCTGTGCTAAAATTCTTGCATGTGGTGGTGCTTAGTATAAAAATTTTAAATTGTATTGATTTTTTTTTTTTAGATTTTTGCAAGGCAAATGGGGTTGTGGCTTGCCCGAGGCCACACAGCTAGGTAATTAAGTGTCTGAGACCGGATTTGAACCCAGGTATTCCTGACTCCAGGGCTGGTGCTTTTATCCACTGCACCACCTAGCCACCCCGTATTGATTTTTTTCAAGGGGAAATAATGGAAAAAAAAGTCTTATGTGTAAAAAAATAAGTCAAATCTCCACTCCCTAGATACCACAAAAGAAAAACTTCACTTCTGACTTGGACAAAAATACCTAGGTTTTGAAATAGTTTGGGGAAAAGGTGTAGAGGGACAATAAACTCAGAACCATTTCAACTTTCTTCTGGTTTCATGATTGTTTTATAAAGGAGGGACCTACAATAAAATCTGATTTATTCTGGTCATTTTTAAAGCAACCTAATATAATGTTTTGTTTTGTTTTTTTGGCAAGACTTGCCCAAGGTTCTACAGTGAGGTAATTATTAAGTACCTGAGACTGGATTTTAACTCAGGCCCTCCTTACTGCAGAGCCGGTATTCTATCCACTGTACCAACCTAGCTGCCCCTAACATAATGATTTACTGAAGTTATATTAACAATGTGAATGAGTCATTAAAACAGAAGCAAATTGCTTTTAAAAAGTGGTGTTATTAGGGGTGGCTTGGTGGTGCAGTGGATAGAGCACCAGCCCTGGAGTCAGGTGTACCTGAGTTCAAATCTGGCCTCAGACACTTAATAATTACTTAGCTGAGTGGCCTCGGGCAAGCCACTTAACCCCATTGCTTTGCAAAAACCTAAAAAAAAAAGTGGTGTTATTCCTAACAATTAAGTTATTAAAAACTAAAATATAAGTATTTTATGAATCCAAGAAAGTATAGAATTTTGAGATATTTAGTCAGTCTTTTCTAAAATTCATTAAATCATTTTAAAAGGAAAAAACATAAAACCATGATAAATTTAAAAATAACATGAACAACTTTTTAAACAGACATTTTTCAAATGCTCTACATTGTGACTTAATGATTAAAGATATTTAAGTGTTGCTATAAAGTCAAAGAGAAAAAGGAACATATTGAAGAATTTGAAAATTTGTTTATTAACTATATCACAATCTTAAACTGACTTACTCATTAGCCCAAATGCATAGGTTTCAATATACTCAAATCTCTCAACAGCAATCAGTTGCATAAGGGTTGTAGAAGTACTGAACAAATTAATGGTTTTAAAAACTATATGAATCATTAGTTCTTCATTCCTTTTAAATAATCTTTATAATAAATAAATAAATAAAAAATAATCTTTAAAGATAAATCTGAATCATAAAGGAAAATTAGGTATTATATGGCATGCTATTTGTCGATAAGTCATTTCAGTCATACCTAACTCTCATGACCCCATTTGAATTTTTCTTGGGAAAGATACTGGAGTGGTTTGCCATGTCCTTCTCCAGTCCATTTTACAGATGAAGAAACTGAGGTAAGCAAGGTTAAGTGACTTGTCCAGAATCACAAAATCAGTAAATGTCTGAGATCATTTTTGAACTCAACATTTTAATTATCCTAACATCTTAAAATTAACATCCTAAGCTTGGAAGCTTAAATAAAATTTATTTTTTTATTTTTATTTGTGACTTAAAAGGTATCAAATTTTGTTCCATATAACTCCATAAGAACCATACTTTGAGACTACCAACTAGAATGATATTTCCTTTGATTATAGAAACAATCTATAATTGGAAGTTGAAATCTCATACTATTACATTCTTAAAAATGTAATATACCTGGACAACCTCCAGAATTTGATAATGGTAATTTGGGCATAACTATGAATTCCTATATAAAATGTTATCTTAAAAGCTTAATTGAAACCTTTTTATTCACAAGTTTCTAAAGAGAAATTCTTGAATTCATTAGAAAAAGTGCAAAAATACTCTTTTCATACATCACAAAACTCTTTTTTCTAAGTTAATATATCTGTAAATTAAGAAAAATAATCCAATTATATCAATAATACTCACTGAGAATACAGATAATTTGATATTAGTCATATTGATAAAGCCATGGCAGTGAAGTTAAATATCATTGAAAAAAAGTTACTACAAATGCTTAATAGAATAGAAAAACAACATGCATTTCTCTTGTAACCAAAGAAAATAATGATGGCTGTTAGTGAAAATTATTATGTTTGCCTCCTATAATGCTCAAGAGATCTAAAAACAACTATGTTCCAAATGAATTTGCATCTGCTTGCTTGGGCAAGCCACTTAAGTAGGCAAATATATAAGCAAAGTAGACAATAAGTAGACTTGGGCAAGCCACTTAAGTAGACAAATATATAAGTACCTTAAGTCTTTGTATAGCATTTCCCTTCCTACAACATCTAAAATTTTGTGTCACTCTGCAGAAGACTGAAGGAGAACAAGGATCTCTCCGTGGGAATAAACAAAAAGGCAAACATCCTTAAAAGCTTTTGTTTGTCATCTGGCTTCACTCCCATGGTAACTCTAGATCTAACTTTCTTTTCCTCTGTAAAATTCAGAAACTCTTGTGGAGATTAGAACATGCAATCCTTTATTTAAAATATTATTTTTTTCATTCATTTGTGATGTGGTAAATATTTTTTTTTAAATTGCAACATACTTCCTGGGTTATTTAGTTGTGCTTCTGGGCAAGTCATTTAGCCTGAAGTATTTCAATTTCATCACCTATGAAAGGGATAACCGGAGTATATAGAAATATATGCATAATACTTTATAAACAATAATGAATTCTGCATAATCAGGATCAGAAAAATGTCATGAAGTAGATATATACATTCTGTAGAGTTATTATCTTATTCTCTAATGCAATATATAGATTTCATTTTTTCTCTCCAGTAATCTTTTTCAATATTTTAAATCAAAATACTTTTTAAAGTGACATTTTATTTTATTTTTTTAGGGTTGTTGTTTTTTTTTTTTGCAAGACAAATGGGGTTAAGTGGCTTGCCCAAGGCCACACGGCTAGGTAATTATTAAGTGTCTGAGACCGGATTTGATCCCAGGTACTCCTGACTCCAAGGCCGGTGCTTTATACACTACGCCACCTAGCCGCCCCTAAAGTGACATTTTATCATTAAGAATGTATAATAACATTCATAAATACCTATACTTTATCCAAAAGTAAAACATAAGAGCCCACAATACAGGGATATTCTTATCCATTAGAATGAAGATAATTACTTAGACATAATAAATACAAATATCTATCTCAGGCTCATTCTTTTGTATGTCATCTAACATGAAATCTAAAATGTTTAATTTTATGAAAAAATATATGGTTTCTAGTTCATCAATTAAAGATAAATTTTATTTTTGTGAAATTCATAAAAGAGACTTGTATTTCTGAAGCTCAAAAAAAACATCACTATTGAAGAAATTATCTTAAAAAGATAGGAGCACCCAACAATGTATCCAAGAGAATCAAGGCATTGGCATGACATGACAGTAATATAGAAGACTAACTATACACAAAAATCGATTTTTAGAAAAATGGCATCTCTGTAGAACTAGGATCCATGTTTCACATTATTTTCACTCTTTTTTCACACTATTTTCATCCCAATATGATAACTATATTTTGATGAGGGGAGCTAAACTATAATCCTACAAAAAGGCAAGAGGAAAGTTTAAACTTTTTGGCATTCCTTTCAATTCAGTAATTCTATCATGGGTAAAGTTTAGTTTTTTCTGAACTCTGTTTTTCCAAAAAGCAATTCAGATAAAATTGTCCACTAATAAAAAACAAATTAATCATATTAGACATGCAAGATGCTAAATGTATCAAGTGTGGATAGATTAGTTATTTATGACACTACTATACATTTCAAAGCTCCAAGTCCTTACTTTAACAACGTAGTTGAACCTTCGGATATCTTGAATTGCACTTGAAAAGTCTAAGCGATTAAAGGCTTCTCCCAACGTACAATAACCATGCCTCTTTAAAAAAAAATGGAAAAAACCAAACAATAATTTAAGAGATAATACATATATATATATATATAGTTAAAATACAAGTTTAAAAACAAACCAGTAAAGGTATTGATGTATTTGTTAAACATTAAAGGAGAAGAAAATAGATGAAAACACCAATTTTACATTATTTTAATCAGGTGATCATCTAAAATAATTAAATAAGCTAATTTTCAAAATTGGTCTTGTGAAATGTAAGCAACATTATTTTTCTATTATCATTATAGCTAGAAGACAACAGAAGGAATCAAAAAATGTAACAATTATATGTAAGAGTATATTACTTAGACAGTTAGGTGGTGCAGTGGATAGAGCACCAGGCCTGAAGTCAGGAAGTCTTATCTTCCTGAGTTCAAACCTGGCCTCAGACATTTAATAGTTATGTCACACTTGGCAAGTTACATAACCCTGTTTGCTTCAGTTTCCTCATCTATAAAATGAGCTGGTGAAGGAAAAGACAAACTATTCTAGTATCTTTACCAAGAAAACAAAGAATTATGATGACAATAATGGGTAATGATTGGAATTCTTCATGGCTATGTCAAAATGCTCTGACAGGTCCTATAAGGCTAGAAGATTTCAAGTACAGATTTGGTAATGGATTGAATAAACCAACCCATATAAATTTTAAGGGACTCAAACAATTAGCTTCTGGAAGGTGAGTTTTTCAGTGATAAGTCCTGAAGACTATTAAGTTATAGAAGAGCCATAATCCAATACCATCAGAGGCATTTGAATACTTATGCAAGTTTAATAGTTACATATTTGAGATTCATTATCTTCCGCAATATAGTGCAAAGACTTTGAAGGTGGGAACTGTCCTATTTTTGCCTTTAGATTCTCAATGTCTAAGACAATAAGAGAACTTAATAATTGCTTTTTATTGACTTATTCCTAGTATGGTCACCCAATTGTGAAATCAATAGCCACAAAGGATCAAGAAGTTGTCAAGTGGACAGCCCTCTTTTTTTCTTTATCCCTTATTTCGCTTTTAACAGTGGTAATTTAGAGGACTTTTATCTCATCCTACTTTCTTTATTTCACCACAGTGGGTTGCAAAGAGGCTGTATTTTAAGCTAAGTAGCACTAGTATGGCCTTCATGGTTCTTTTAAAGAAGGTTAGGAATATACTCCTTTGACAGTCAGTCACTTGAAACCCTGATTTGATAAAACTCCTTAATCAGAAAATTGCAAAGGTAAAACTAGAACCTAAACATCATCTTGAATCATGACAAGAACAAAGTATCATATCACTTTTGCATTTGTCAGGAATAAAATATCACAGTTATTATGAACAGGCTGAGGAAAAAAAGGTATTCCTTGGTCCTTAAAGAGCCACCAGGGTTAGAAAGTATATACACAGTTCTAAAAACTAAAGAGGAGAAAAAAAAGAAATGAACTCAAACGAAAAATAGAAGATTCTTCTTGTCTATTTCTTAGATTACTTCAATGCGAGTATATACTATGACATAGGAAGTAATGAAGTAGATTTTTAAATGTTCAAGTGAGATTAACAATAATAAATAAAATAATGTAAAAAGAGACAAGAAACAAATAACTATAACTGTAAAAAAAGAAAATTGAAAATGGTTAAGGGTTAGTGTCCTTCCCATAGTCCTGGCTCTGCACCTGGTAGCTATTATACCATAGTACAGACAGATATATTTATTACAGCAAATGAAGGGTAGTATTCTTAGGTTCTATCATGGCTTGGAAAAAATATTTAAAACTGTAATAACTATTTCCCCTGATGCCTTATTCACCAGGTAAACCAAAATTGAACTGGTACTTGCATAAAGTTTCTAATTCAGGAAGAAATGCCTGATCTTAATGGGAAAACTGCAAGTTGGCCAACAGTTTTCACTGTGAAACCAAATTTCTAAGTTTGGTTATATTTATAACAGTCCTGTTTTCCTGATGTCTATGTTTTTGGTTTCTTAAAAAAATGTGTGCATAAAAATCACTTTATAAAGAAAACTTGTATTTGGCTTTTTCTGAGATTGAAGAGGGAAAATAAAAACCCAAACTCAGTTAAAGTCTGACAGGATGAAATGAATATATAGGTCAGGAAAACAAAATGAGAAAAAGTTTTGCATGTAATTAGGCATTCAATAAATGTTCTGCCAGGCATCATGAAAATTTCAAGTTTGATTTATCAAAGAAAGGAGATAGGAAGGCTATTGATAAGAGAATCTGGATAGCAGTAGTAATGAACTATTAAAAATTTTTTCAGTGTTCTTTCATTTTGCATGAATGATGGTGGCAAAGAATTAGAAACTGAGGGGATGCTTTTCAGTTGGAGAATGCATAAACAAGTTGTAATATAGGATTGTGATGTATTGCTATTATCCTACAGGAACTGATAGGCAGAATGGTTTCAGAATGATGGTGAATGAGCATCTACCAGAAAGTCCAGGTTAAAAGACAAGAATGATATTAATCTAACAGGTAAATGGAATCTTATCAGGTAACTGAGCCAACAGGAAAAACTTTCTTAATTAGGAATAAATTAATTTATTAAACATAGATTTTTTCTTTAGATAAATACAATTTTATCCAATAGTAAATGCCTTTTAATGCACATAGTACAGAATTCTCACGGTATATTAACTAGGAGAATTTCATTTTAATACTATCTTCTTTATCCAAGATATTTCCTCCTTACTACTCAAAAAGCCATATGAATTTTTTCCTTTCTTTTTTTCAAAATATAACTCTACATCCTTAGATATAATTAAATATTAGTTTTCTCCTTGAATACTTATTGTAAGAGTCTCTCTTCATCTTCCTAGAAGACAGTCATTATTATATGATTCTCTTTTTATCTCTCTCCAAGGATATAACACAAACCAGATATCCTCCATACAATCTGAACATCAAATTCTATAGTTCAATTATTTACAATATAAACTCCAATATTCGAGACATAAATGCTTTAAATAGGCAAAATATTTTCAATTTAGAAGTGAAAAGAATACAATGGCTAGAGATTGAAAATTCTCAAAATGATCTCAAAAAGGCTAATTTCAGAAGTGGAGACAAGAAGAAAATGTGAGTTCTTTTTTCTTCTTTTCTTCAAGATGCTAGTAGTAAAGGGATAGGCTACTCCTCTTCAAACCTCCCAAGGAAAAGTTCAGTGCCAAAGTGCATTTGTAGGGCAAAATCCTCTCATGCCTATTAAAAAGGAAAGTAGCTTGGAGGCCTTTTCTAAATACCTTCCCAAGATTTTCAGAATTCATTATGTTGGCATATAATATGAAATGTAATAGACTTTCATATATATTTATTTCTAATTCTCTATATTTTTGAAAAACAAATAGGAATCTTTTAAAAGATTTCTTAGAAGGTTCAAGGACAGTGAGAGCTATATCAAGAACTTTTAACACCACTAAATGATCTGCTTTTTTATAAACTAGTCTGTAGAGAGAGTTTTGGTGGCTGGTATCTTTTCAACACATATTCCTGGAAGTTCAAACTTAACTTATCTTGGTCAAATTAGTACATAATGAACGCGTGTTGCTTGCTCCCTTAGTCATTTCCCCTGATTGCTACAAAGTGTGCTGAAAGAATAATTTACTCCTTAGTCTAAAGGACAAACTAAACTATACAATGTTTTACATACAGTTAAGCAAACAATAAAGACTTTTCTGCCAGAGATGAGGCCATCATTAAAATTCCAAATTTGGCTTATTAAAGAAAGGAAAAGTTGTAACCTATTATGTTTGGATTGGGTACCTTAGACCCACTTCTTATAATTCCCATCTCCACTCAAAACTTGATCAAGTATCCCTGGATAACAGTTCTAGAGCAGGAAGGACTGCAGAGCTCAACTATTTCAATGTCTTAAATTCAGATTAAGAAACCAAGGCTAAGGGAGGTAAAGGGTCACACAAACAGTAAACAATTACTCTTCCATGAGGCTTTGTCTGCTATTTATCATTTGTGTATATGTTTGTATAGAAGCAGATATATTTTGTATATACTTATATGTACATTATTATTTGCATGATAGAAGCAAACTCTTTAATAGTGAAGGGTCTTTAATTTTTGTCTACAAATTTTTCAATTTTAAATATGTTCATCAAAACTCATTTGACCACTGGAATAATTACCTCAATAAAACTGAAAGAAAAAGGTATATAAAATCAAAACCCTTCATTCTATATGATAAAATACTTACTTCTCTGGTGCTTTCTTTATGTACATAAATCCATTTTTCACGATAAAAACCTGAAACAAAAATTAACTTTTAAAAAAAATTCAATAAATTGTTTTTCTTTCTTTTTGAAAGATTTTATTTATTTTAAATTTTACAAATTTATCCCATTCTTGCTCCCCCCCCACAGAAGGCAGTCTGTTAGGTTTTTGTTTTTCTAAAAAAGAATTTTCATAATATTAATAGAACTGCTACGTTTAGATGACTGCAACTACATTATTTAGTTGAGGGAAAAATTACTTTTACTAGAAATATCAGAGTCTTACAAGTGGTCTTCTAAAACAAATTTCTTTGAGAAAAAATGAAAATGAATCACAGGGCAAATACCAATGAAGAATTTAGAAGAATCAAAAAGGAAGTGGTATCAATGAAGCTAGAGATAATAGATACAAGTTATAGAAAAGAAACACTTAAATATACAAAAATTCCAACTTAGCTGACCCCCATTTTTTTTACTAATTCCTTATTCATTTTTTTTAAAAGAAATGTTAAATATTTTTAAGTATATTGGTTTCAAATTCAAAATGTAAATGAATGCTTCCTTCATTGGGGAATGTGGTATTCTATAACTTGGAACTTTTAGTTAAAGCACTAAAACTTAATTTTAGCTGTTTTGGACCAAAATCTTTAAAAACATTTCTGCCTTTTTAAAACAAGCATAATTTAATCTCTTTTTTGATGACGAGGGGGTCATCATCACACGTCAATTAACACATTGCTCCAAAACAAAATGATTTCTTCAATGTCTACTTAAACTATCTCAATATAGGCATCAATTTACTGTACTTTTACATTTTTTTCTATCTTTTAAAATAGTTTTTTATATCTCCCCCCCCCAATGTTTGTGGTTGATCAGCTGTTAACTCTTGTTAGTGTTATTCTCTACTCCTCCATTCCCCAACTAAATGGCTTCAGGCTAGGAAATATGTTAACTAAAATTGTTAGAACTATATACAGTATAAATTTTAAGTTAACTGGCTTCCAATAAATGCCTGGGTTCCCATTACAGGGACAAAATGATTAAGCTTTGTGATAACTATGCCAGTCATTCAGACAGCATGGTTTTATTACCTTTTTTACATGCCAGAAGTCTGTCCTAACCTGAAAATTGGGACATAAAAAAAGAAAATACAGATATATATATACTGATACACTGGGGCTTATTGGATAAATATAGTCTCAGCCTGTCCTTGACAATTATTAATTGAGTGATTATGGTTAAATCATTTAATTTCTTACTGCCCCAAATATTTCTCAAAGTCCATATTTAAGTTTCAGATAAACTGCTGCAAAGGGTAGCAATTTCTATACCACATTATCCCTGACACCAATAAAATCACAGGTTCAGACCAAAACCTAAATAAAACAAAAGAAATAAACAAAAATGCCTCTTCTATCTAATAAGAGTCAAAGGTAGTAAATGAATCAATGACACACACACACACACAAACACACACACACACACACACAAACACACATATATATGTGTAAAACTATGTTATGGAAAATTATCTTACATTGAGTATTTGTGCTTTGTCTAAAGTGATCCTTTTTCCTTTTTTTGGTTGCAAATTCACACTCTTCAGGGTTGAATATATCTTCATCCTCACTATTTACAATACTGAAAGAACAGACATATTTTATTAAAAATGTCATCTAGTAAACTCTTCACTTTTTTCTCTGCCACACAATATAAGAGGGTATCAATAAAAATTGAGCTTAGAAGTCAGGAGACCAAGGGAAAAGACAAGAAAATATTGATTTGATAGGCAGGCTTGGGCTGTAACATTTTCAAGTATGATCTGTGTTCATGAAGTGGCATAAAAGATATTATAAAGAAAATTTTTATTAGAAAAAATAAGTAAGGGATAGGGATAATAAAGACAGACAGTTCCAGGTGAAATACATAAATATTGAAGGACCCACAAAAAGCTTCCAGCACATGGGCTATTTTCTTTAGAGGATTTATCAGTTGTCTTGAACAAGAAATACAGAGTATAAGAAGACATAAATGGGACGTGACTTATAATATTGGAAGGCAAACTCAAATTGATGCATTGATGAGATTAAGTATCAAAATGTATCTTTTAATTCTAAAAATAAAATGAGAATTTATAGAATAAGAGATCACATAGAAACTTTTACGATAGTGAATTCCATTCTTGAAAATCTGAAATTTTACCCTGCTTCCTCAGGCTATAGGACAACTTATTCAAACACTATGCCAAGAAGAGAAAAACATTCTATAAAGTGTTCAGAAGAATTCTGTTATATTAAGCTGAAATCATTTCGGATATTGATAGAATTTATAAATAATTATAAAGACAATTATATTCTAGAAATGTAGTTACTAATGTTTTCTGTTCCATGAACCCCTTTCAACAGCAACATCAAGTTTGTAAATCCCTGGGGTCCTGCATAAGGCACTAATAGCCAATTTTAAGTGCAGTTCCCCTTTGACCACTGTTGTAAACTCCCATGGGGTTCATGAACCACTAAAGGGAACCATTTTCTAGATGAAAGCATTTTTAAAAATTCTTTTTAAATGATTTGGTTACTTTCTGTTTGAAAGTCTATTACCTATTCTTAATACAGCTACCATTTTAAACACAAGTACTCTATAAATGTTTGTTAAATCATTACAGCAATGTAGCGTTTTCTTAAGCACTAACCATATATATTATACATTTTACATAGCTTAACTAAACTAGAACAAGAAAAGTAATATAGGAAAACTTTGAATATCTATACATTAAATGCAGTTACTCAGATTTTGTTTTTTTAAAAATATATATATTTTTTAATTTCGGAAAAGAAAAAATCAGAAGTCATTCATATATTTCATTTTTTCATGTATTTTTTAAACTAAAATTTTTAGTTCCCAGACAAGTGGAAAAACACATGTATCATCCTAGAATTACAAAAAATAAAGTCAAAATTATACTCTTTTCCCAACATACGCTGATAACTAAAATGGTTTTTAGTTTGAAAGTAAGAACATTTCAAAGATAAACTAAGAATAACTCAAGGTATGTGGAACTGATGCTCAACAAGTAGGAAGTAACATCACTTTATTTCCCCATCATCATTCTCTGACAAGAAAATTGTATACAAGCTCCTTTCTACTCAACAACATTCACTTTTAATAAAAACAGCTGAGTTTTCCAAATGAATCTATTTATCATTGTCAAAATAGACTTAAGCAGAACCAGCAATAGTTGTAAATCAACAAGACAAGCAAAAGTGTATTTGGAAAAAACCTCATACAAACACATTCTCAGCAGCAAACACTAAATAATTCGAATCCACAATGATGTGTTGATCCAGGTTAAATCTAATAATATTCAATCTTAAACTATCTTCTGTCAAACTATCCAAACATTGAGTCTAGCAGGTTTTGTATTTGGAAGCCTTCCTAACTAACTATATCAAATAAAGAATCATATTTACTGTTTCAAAAATGTCAGAGAATAGGCCTTGTAATGGGGATGGAAGTGAAGACAGATGGATTTTTTCCCTATAATTAGAGAAGCAAGAGGGAATGCACAATAGACAAATGTCATACACCTAAAGCTATGATCATGCAAAAGGGGAAGAAGCGAGGACAAAAAATGAAAATATAATTAAATTCTAGTTTTGAGATGTCCAATACAAAGGAGAATTCAGGGGAGAAAAATCAAGAATGCATGCCCAACTTGCTTATGATTCATAGTCCAGTGTTATACAGTCTTATGTATAACAAAGTGTTTTGTAAAATATGAGTTCTTACCATACAGAAGTAAGATGCTATTCCAGTTATGAAGATGACATAAGAGTCTTTGATTGTCTTATCTGGAGGTAAGAGGGATTTTGATTCTATGGAATTCTACTGAATCCCAGGGATGGCTCAACTAGCTGCCCCTGACTTTCTAAAGATCATGAGAACCCAGTTCCTTGTGTTGGCTTCAGTTGCCTAAGAATTCCCCAAGTAGGGTGTGGTTCAAGACCTTCTTGGATTCCCTCAAAAAGTACAGAGCATATGGATTCATTTTAGCAGAGTAGGAATCAAACTAGCTTTGGGGGTCAAAAATCAAAACAAAAACAAAAAATGCTAAGTTATAAAAGATGAAAAAGAAGACAGCGTTATTGCTTTAAAGAAACTTAGAGTCTATAAAGGGAGATAGATTGTTTCCAAATAATCATTCACAAAGTAAAATATGGTGGGTTCCTAAAAGAAATAAAACAAAAACTCTATTAATCAAATTCAGAGGAAAGAGAAATTCTTCATGAGAGAAAAGGGAAAGGATTCTAAGATATAGTACTGGGACTATATAGTACTATAATACTGGAAAGATACATCATATTTAGAAAAGCAGAAAAGGGAGAATAGAATGTCATTCTTTTTGGTGAGAATATTATTAGCAAAGACACAGAGGAGGAAAGCTTGGGCTGCATCTAGGGAATGATAAGTATTTCAGTTAGAATACAAAATACAGTAGCGTAGTAGGGAAGAAAAGTCTGGAAATACTTAGGATTAAATCACAGCACTTCTAAAATGTGAAACTGATATGAGAACTTTAAAAAAAATCTTCATAGGCAATATCTCCAATAATGGTAAAAATCTAAGGTATATAAGATGAATGTATATCTGGTTATATACACATATGAATATGTGAACATGTATATCATCATTATCCTTATCCAAATCCACATACATATATATTTTTAATATATATGTATATATCTAATATACATGAAAAAAATAGTCTTTTTTGGCAAGCATACTTCTGGAAACGTGACCAGCCCATCATAGTGGTACTCTCTGTAGTGATATTGGAATACTAGACTTTTTAGCTAGAGGAAGGACCTTAATGTCTGCTATCTTCTTCTGCCAGGTGATCTTCAGAATCTAAGACAATTCAAATGAAAGTGATTCAGCTTCTTGACATTGCACAGGGAGATTGCCCAGGTTTCACAAAGTATACACAATAATGATTTTTGTGGAGAACTCACACAGGGCAAGTGCTCACAAGGGGGTCAGAAGAGGCAATATTGGGATACCCTGAAGGTCTCTCTTAAGAGCTTTAGAATTAGGGGCAACTAGGTGGCACAGTGGATAGAGCACCAGCCCTAGAGTCAGGAGTATCTGAGTTCAAATTTGGCTGTGTGGCCTTGGGCAAGCCACTTAACCCCATTGCCTTGCCAAAAAAAAAAAAACAAACCCAAACAAACCCTGAAATAAAAAAAATTTAAAAAAAAGAACTTTAGAACTGATTGTATAGCATGGGAGACACGGGCCTAGGACCATTCAGAATGGCATGCCCTCCTTAGAGAGGGTGCTGCATTCTATGAGGAAGACAGGATTGAAGCAGCTCAAATCAAACGTAACATATACAAGTTCAGATAAGCACCCCAGGTGTTCACATGGATTATTTGCTCACATACACACACACACACACACACACACACACACACACACACACACACACACACTCATTCTCTCTCTCTCTCTCTCTCTCTCTCTCTCTCTCTCTCTCTCTCTCCCCTACCATTCCCCAACTGATAAATCATCAAAGGATATGAACAGGCAATTTTCAAAGAGAACTTCAATAGAAGAGGCAAGCTTATTAATGACCATATGAAAGAAAATCACATATCAGTTAATAATAAGAGATACATTTGAAAACTTCTTTGGAGTTTCATCTTACAAATTAAAATGATAAATATTTCAGAACTATGTTATAGCAAACACATTGATGCATATTAGTTGAGTTACTGAAGACCTCTGACTAGAAATCACTAAATTGTAAATACCCTTTGATAGGGTAAAATCACTACTAAAAATAACCCCAGACCACCCAATACCTGGCAAAGTCAGGTTGGGTCAGATGGAGGAGAAATTTAATTGACCTTCAGAGATTGAGACCTTAAAATGACAGAAACTCTGAATCTCCCCAAATCATAAATTATCATAACTTTCTCAGATATATATCATGCTAATAGGATCTGAAGAATCTGATAATCAGTAGGATCTGTTGAAAAACTGGATATGGGAATTAGGGAATAGGAGAATTCAAATATGATTCTAGGGCCTCAAACATGGCTGACTAGTCATATGAAAAAAGATTGAAGAGATGTTAAAAAGTCAAGCGAGGAAACAAGACAGGACAAAAAATTTAGGAAATAGAAGGCCTTTTAAAGGAAACTTTCTTTGCCTCACCTCTGCCAACATCAACCATTTAAAGATGGAAAAATTCTATGGAAGAATTTTTTTTAAAAAATGTGTATGTTTTTATTTATTTGTATATTACTAAAATAGTCTTATTGTAAGAATAAAGATAACCTCTCCTACACCCCACAAAAATAAAAAAAACCTCATGAAAAATAAAGTGAAGAGAAAAAGAAAAAAAATTGTACTTCAGTCTGTGTTCAGATTCCAGCAGCTCTGTCTTTGTGATGGATTGCATTCTCTATCATAAATCCTTCAGAAGAGTTGCTTCTATATTTTTTTCCACAGTTGCTATTGCTAAAAGTATTTCCCTCCATCCATTCCTCTCCATTCCCATTTATTCTATTCTCACTCTCCTTTCACTTCGTTCCTCTTCAAAAATGTGTTATGGGACAACCAAGTGGCACAAAAGACAGAGCACTGGCCCTAGGGCCAGGGAGGACCCAAGTCCAAGTCCTGTCCTGGACACCCAACACCACCACCTTGAAAAAAACAAAGAAAGTGTGTCATATCTGACTACCTTCTCCAATGATCATCTATGCAGAATTTTAAAAAGTTAAAACATCAAAACTTAAAGGGAAGGAGAACAATAAATATTTATATAAGATGATGTTCCTAAGGCAAACAGTCTATATTACACTGGTGTAGTATTATTTAATACTATACAAATCTCCATATTAAACATGTATAGCATTTCCCCAAATCAAAGCAGTTTATCTATGTCTCCAAAAACTGTACAATGTAATCATAACTCAAAGGAAAACTTCCTGACTAGGTTTGACAAGCATGATAATCTAATCATCACTTACCCTAATAGGTAAATAATTCCTTTTATAGAATTCTATGACGTGACAAGTTTTAGTGCAGAAAACAGATAAATTTTCAAGTACAAGTTCTTCATAAATCTACAATTTATCTAACATATGCCACCAAAATTTTATATTATCTTCATCAAAAGTTGTGTTCCAATAGCACTTCAGTCACTCTCTTTTAGGCAAACTGCCTAAAATGTAATTAAAACTACAAGAATTCTTTTACACACATTTGAACAAACCCATCTAACAGTGCATGCTCATACCAAAGTAATCTGCAATTTAAAAAAAGGCTAAAAATTTGAAAGAATCTTCTAATTAACCCTAATGATGAAGGTAAGAAATTTAACTTCTCTGGGTTAACTTTCTTCATCTAGAGTTGTTTGAATAGATGGGCTCTGAGGTCCCTTCCAGTTCTAATTCTGTGATTTCAAAGCACAGAAAGTTAGGTTCACCTAGTAATTTATTTTAAAGGCTAAAAAAAACCCTTAAAAATACCTCAAATATATTATCCATGGATGCAAAGATTATTTACCTAAATTGCAACAGGTATTCTAATGTTAAACCATTCAAAAAAGATACACATTTTACTTGTCTAATATTTATTCCTTAAAAGAGAATAATCAATCAAGAGAATTTTCAGTGCCTACTATATGCCAGACATGGTATGTTGGGTATACAAAGAAAGACAAAAGACAGTCCCTCTTCTCACAGAGTTCAGTTTAATGGAGGAAACTATGCAAACTACTACTGTATATGCAAACACTGCATATACAGGATAAATTGAAACAATCAGCAGAAGGAAAGGCACCAGCATCAAGGGGTAATGGAAAAAAGTTTCCAGTAAAAGGTAGGATTTTAGTTGAAACCTGATAGAAGTCAGGAAGTGGAGATTAGTGGAAAGCACATTCTAGATAGGGGGAACAACCAGTGAAAATGCCCAGAGCAGAGAGGAGTGTGTGTGTGATTAAACAACCAAGCGAATAATGAAGAAGTCAGGCTATGAAACCCAAACAGCAAATTTTATATCTGATCTCAATGGTAACAAGGAGTCAGTGGAGTTTACAGGGGGACATAGGGGCTAGCTAGGGAGATGATCAGGTCAGACACATACCTTAGAAAGTTAACTTTAATAGTTGAGTGGGGAACAAACTGGAGTGGGAATGACTAAAGTCAAGATGATCAACAAAACAACCTATTGCAGTAGTCCAGAGGATAAGTGTCTACACCAAGGTATATAGCACCAGTTCTCCAAAGTACTACTTGCCTATCAATGAAGAACTATGATTCTATAGCAAAAGTATAATACATCATTCTAGTTTTCCAAATGGACAATCAAAGACATAAATCAAACAATTGGCCACAAGATAAATACATCTGTGTAAAAACTAAGAGTTCTAATTCAATTCCATTAAAAATCAAGGAAACCTGACTTCAACAAGATTAAAAGTTTTTCAACTTCAATACCAACTATCTAAACAGGAAGAGGTGAGTTTTTTCTAAAAGCAAAGAACAAAAATCTGAAGGAAAGTTCCCCCCCCCTTCCTCATCTCACCCTTTGCAAATGCTATACTGGAAAGTACTGCATTTGGAACCACAGGCTCTGGGTTCAAAAATTAACTCTGCAACTTAGTGAACCTTAACAAGAAACTTAGGCTCTTTGAGTCTCCGTTTTCTATTTGTAAAATAACAGGCTATACTCAGTGGGGTTTTTTTTTCAATTATCAATCTATGAGTATATAATTCACCTGGTGATACATGTATGGTCATGCATAAAACTTTTCAATGAGATATTTTTCATCCCTTCTGCTGAAACCAAAATTAGGGACAGGAAGGAACATTATAAAATTTCTCATTAAAAGTTTTTTAAAACTCTTTGGGAATACTAATTCACCTTTCGAGTGCTTAAATAATGCTAAGCCAAAATAATGCACAATCAATAAGAAATGTTGAAGCTAAAATCATATTTAATTATTTAGACAGGCATTATTAAAGACTGGTATAATAAATGAGTTAAAAAGGAAATTCTGCAAACATCTAGTCCATCTATCCCCAAGAAGAATTCTCACATCTAAAGATGGCTCATCCAGTCTTTTACAGACCTCTAATGAAGAAGAACCCACTATGTTCCAAAATTGACTTTAGGGCAATTCTTAATTGACGGGAAATTTTTTTCTCTTTATCAGGCTTCACTTTATCTCTTTTGTCATTTTGTCTATTGCTTTTGTTTTTTTTTTCCTCTAGGGTCAAACAAAACACATTCAATCTCTCTTCTTCATGTGATAACTTTTCAAACAACTGATCACAATGGCTTCCCCCACCCTCCACCCCCACCCCAGGTCTGAACTTCCTCAAATTCTTCAGGTAATCTTCTTATGGTATAAACTCAATGCTCTTTCTCATCATGGTTGCCTTACTCTGAAATCTCTCTAGTTTATCAATGTCATTCCTAAATGTGGCACTCAGAACTAAACAAAATGATGTGTGACAAGATAGGAGTACACTAGGAATATCACCACCTTATACTGGAAGCTATGCTTCTCTTAATACAGTTCAAGATCACATTAGTCTCTCTCTCTCTCTCTTTTAAGTCTGACACATCATATTTCTGGATCATGCAGAATCTACAATTCACTAAAATATTTCTATCTTTTTAGCTAAATTGCTGTTTAACTGTTCCTCTCCAGACTTGAACATTTGAAATTAATTTGTAGAATGCCAGTATAAATAAATACTGAATTTATTTCAATCCAACTTTTAATAAAAGATCTTTTTTTACATTATTTTCATTTCAAAATATATTCTTTTCCTCCCCTCCCCCATTTAAAGAACAATCCATTGTTACAAAGGATAAAAATGGGGGGAGCATGTAAATAAAACTAACTAATAAATTGACTGAATGAAATGTTCCACATCCAAAGTCACCTCTGCAAAGATTGGAGGGAAATATATTCTCTCAATCCTTCTCTGGGGCAAAACTTTCAGCTCAATGATTTAGTTTGTTATGATTCTTTTAAATCCTGATGAACATCTCCTGTTGGCTAACCTTTTGAGTTGTTTCATCTATGACTTGGCTAAATTGACTGAATTGATAAAAATGTTCTACAGCACAGGGTCGCCCCATTGGAGATATTCTGTCAAGCTGACATAAAGTGTTAACATTTATTCTTTAAATTCAGTCATTCAATCAGCTATGAATACATCTAATTGTAGTATCTTCTAGTTTACATCTTTCTAATACAAAATATAGTATATGATACTTTATCAACTGCTCTGCATAACCTAGGTAAATTATATTATAAAAGTTTCCTGATACACAAATTTAATGAGGAAATAAGTCTGGCAGTCCTGTTCTTGATTATGCCATGTTTTTTCTAGACACATACTAAAAAAATCTGTTTAATTTAATTAATCTGTTTAATTCTAATATTTTCCCAGGTATCAAATTCAGGGCTATAGTTTGTGGATCTCCTTTTTAAAAAAATTAGGACAATATTAACATTTCTCAATTTTTTTTTAAGGTTTTTGCAAGGCAATGGGGTTAAGTGGCTTGCCCAAGGGCCACACAGCTAGGTAATCTTTAAGTGTCTGAGACCAGATTTGAACCCAGGTACTCCTGACTCCAGGGCCGGTGTTTCATCCACTGCACCACCTAGCTGCCCATTGTTCATGATTTCTTACAGAACAACAGTATTCCATCATATTCATATACAACTATAAAAAGAGCTGCTATAATTTTTTTTGTACATATGGGTTCTTTTCCCTTTTTTTAAGATCTCTTTGGGATACAGATCTAATAGTATGGACCAAAGGGTATGCACAATTTTATAGCTCATTGGACAGAGTTCCAAATGACAGCATTCTTCTTAAACTTTGTCAAGGTTGTCTGCCATCTTAGATACTTTTTTCTTGACCAATGAAGACCAAATTTCATTTAAAAATTCTATGTAAAATTAAACTTGTAAAAAAAGTATGATTCTCTGTTCTTGTAATTGAATGTCAGCAATCATACTAATATACTTAGAATTATGGTCTCAGCACTGAAAAGTAATTCAATCTCTACTTCAAAAAATAATTCACTCTATAATACAGCATGCAAAAATGATTATTCAGTCAGACTGAACACTTTGAATGCAGGGGAATCCACTACCTCCTGAGACTGATGAAAGTGCTTTTGTATAACTGTTCCCTTACATCTTGCCTGAATTCTACCTTTTTGCAACTTCTACTCATTGTTCCTAATTCTTTTCTCTGGGGTCAAGATGAATAAGTCTAATCCCTCCCTTTTCTATGTGACAGTCAATCAAATAAATACATGAAAACATTTGCAAAACATAAGTCAATGAGCAAATTTCCTCTATAATCTTTTTCTTTTCTAGTCTATCTTCAGCTCCTTTAACTGTTTCCCATATTATATGATCTCAAG
This sequence comes from Macrotis lagotis, assembly GCF_037893015.1. Taxonomy (NCBI): domain Eukaryota; kingdom Metazoa; phylum Chordata; class Mammalia; order Peramelemorphia; family Peramelidae; genus Macrotis; species Macrotis lagotis. The sequence continues at coordinate 200,542,427 of NC_133658.1, forward strand.
ACCACTGATCACAATAGTCTCTATTTTCTAGACACTCCTCAGTTTATCAATGTTTTTCCAAAATTTAATGCCCTGAATTGAATATAACATTCCAGAAAATGTGACAAGGATAAAGTAGAGAAAGACTATTAGCTCCCAAGTCCCAGCTAATATATTTCTTAATGCAAGCTTATACTCAAATTTAATCTTTCTGGTTATCCTATAATACTAGTGATTTATACCGTGTTCACAGTTCAGAAAAACTACCAAAACTTGTTTTTCAGAAGGTATTGTTTAGCCATGCTTCCCCAAACTTGTATTTATGAAATGAAATTTTAAAAACCAAAATACAGGGCTTTACACTTATCCTTTTACAATTTTGGGTTATAGTTTCAGTCTTCTTTTTACAAGTCATATTTGCTCCCTAAGGATGGGGATCATTCCATTTTTGTCTCTGTATTTCCAATGTCAAGTTCAGCATCTAACATTCCACCAGGTGTTAGGTTTTTGCAAGGCAAATGGGGTTAAGGGGCTTGCCCAAGGCCACACAGCTAGGTAATTATTAAGTGTCTGAGGCTGGATTTGAACTCAGGTACTCCTGACTCCAAGGCCAGGGCTCTATCCACTGCGCCACCTAGCCGCCCCAAGCAAATTCTTAAGGTAATCAGTCTATTAGTGATTTCCCTTCAAACTAACAATGACTCACTTATCCTTTAGGTCCAATTCATTCAACTAGTTCTGAATCCACTTAAATCAATGACACAAATATCACACACACATATCACTCCATTTTATTCACATGGGAAACTCAAAAAGTTCTTTCAACTGTGTTGCTACAATTAGGTAAATTCTATTTGTATCCTCCTGATCTACCAGTCTAATAATCCACTCAAAAAAATGAGTTTAGACTAGAATGACTGATTTTTGGGGGGTAAGGCAATGGGGTTAAGCAACTTGCCCAAGGTCACAAAGCTAGGTAATTATTAAGTGTCTGAGGCCACATTTGAACTCGGGTCCCTCCTGACTTCAGGGCCAGTGCTCTATCCACTGTGCCACCTAGCCACCCCTTAGAATGACTGATTTTTTTAAAGTTTTTTTTGCAAGGCAAATGGGGTTAAGTGGCTTGCCCAAGGCCACACAGCTAGGTAATTATTAAGTGTCTGAGGCTGGATTTGAACTCAGGTACTCCTGACTCCAGGGCCGGTGCTCTATCCACTGTGCCACCTAGACGCCCCAAATGACTGATTTTTAATGAATTTGTGCTGCAAATTTATGATTGTAACTTCCTTTTCTAGGTATTTACTAACCATCCCTTTAATAAAACATTCTAGAATTTTGTCATGAATTGAAGGCAAGCTAAATGGCCTTGTAAATTGTAAATTCTACTCTTTTCTTCATATTCCTTCTTAAAAAAAAAAAAAGATTGGATTTCTCTCTATCTTATCCAGTGCAGAATTCTACTTATGGCCCAGTTCCTTTCTAGAATCTTTCATCTAGTCTACCCCTCCTTAAGCAAACTGGTGAGGGTTTATCATATTTATACAAAAATTAGAGTATACATTTGATTAGCATAGCCCCTGGAAGCTCACAACTCCCAAGAGAGCAGACTCATTACCTTGCTGGTAGTTAATATAACAGACATGCACCACCATGCCTAGCCCTCATTTTCTTTCTTAAAAATCAGGAAAATATTTGCTATACTTTAATTCTGCAAAGTCTCTCTTTCAAAAATCACTTAGATTGGCTAAGCGTTCACAGTAACTAAAGAATGCTTTCAATACTCTGGGATGTAGTTTGAACCTGCCTTTTGAAATTCATGAAAACAAGAGTTCTTAACTTTGGATCTGTGAACTTTTAAAACAAAATTCCAATAACTATATATCTATATAACTAGTTTCTTTTGTAATCCTAATCATTTTATGTTATACATCTAAAAATATTATTTGGAGAAGAGATTCATTGATTTTAGCAACGTGTCAAAAGGGTCCACCACACAAAAGTTTAAATACTCTTGTAATTAAAGGCATTAGGTGCTGTTATAATATCCCTACTCATCTTCAGTTCCAGCTCTCTTTAAACCAATTGTATTGCCTTTCTGGTGTGATGACAATTCCCCTGGGCAGAGAAAACAGATGTAAAATAAAAACTGAGCAATTATATCTTTTCTCTAGTATCCATTAATAGCACTCTGTCAACTCAGTCTTATTCTTTTTTAGGGATAAGGAAGGGGAGGGAAGGAAATTTTTGTTATCATTAGCTCCCTCACTAAAGCTCATTCTAAGCTCTGGGACTCCTGACATTATTTTTCAAGGATTTGCCAAGTTTCAGTACATATTCTGCAACTTCTGCCCTTGTTCACCTCTTTCATACTGTCTTTTTAAAAAAAAAAAAGATCTAAGATTCATTCATTTATTCAAAAAATCTTTAATAAGGAAGTGTCTACATTCAATAAGCTTACAATGTTTGTGGGAATGAAGAGAGAAACCGTATTGGATTCTTTGGATAATTCCCTTTTTCATTATCATTTTTAATTAAAAGCATTTCAATCTTTAGAGCTTACATTCCTCCTGGGTTGAAGTTACCTATAGAATTACTGTGAGACACTTTTCTAACCTTTCTCTAAAATTTTTGAATTTACTAAATTTAAGGTTAAGTTCACACTATATCTGTGTTTTTTTTCATTCTCTATCACAAATCATTTCTAATTCAGCAGCTAAGTCTTATTAGTAGTAATCATATACAGAATGGAAATTATCCTTGTTAATTTTCATTGATTATTCTACTTTTTGAAGCATGACAGGAAAATAAGTCAAAAAACTTTCTGCTAGTCTGTATTAGCAATCAATCTATCAATCAAAAAGCATTTAGAAAGCATGTTACTATGTTTCATGTGTACTAAGTGCTGGAAATACAAAGAAAAAAATGATCTTACGTTCTAATATAAGAGAAAACATGCATAAATAGGTATACACAAAACACATTCCATGTTGCTATAAGGAAATGCACAATCAACTTGGGGGATAGGGTGAAAATTCTATAGAAGGTAGAATTTGAGCTGAATCTTGAAGGAAACCAGAGATTCTAATTGAACAAGATGAGTTCTGGGTCATGTGGATGGGAGACAGATTAAGGTTCAATAAATATCTGAATATAGTAATGGGAGACCCCTAATAACAACAGTGTTGATAACAGTAAGCATGTATATAGCATTTTAAGGTTTGCCCTTTGTATATATTATCTCATTATGCTCACAACTACTAATCATGCCTCTATGCCAAGTTAGTGATCTTTTTCCTGAACATTTATTTTCTCTTTCAGTGCAAGCAGCCCATATATTTATAATATTGCTTCCATTTCACTTCTGTTGACTTTCATCCAAATGTTCTCTGCAACTCTGGATTTTCATGATACTATTTTCTTCTTTCAATTTTTTTTCCATTTTAGAGAATATCTTATTAATATTTATTGCAAGACACCCAACCTCCACCTACAATCCAACCCCTGTCAAAAACAAACCATATTTCAATCTCAAGTTCCATTATCTAAATCTCGGTAGTATCTCTGAGGTCTAAGTGCCCCCTTGCATTGGAACACCTAGGTTTTGCTTGTCACCCATACTTTGTTCATCAATGCACAAACACATGAGTCCATCTATTTTACTACTGGTTCCTTTTTGGGAATTTGTCGCCTTTGAAAATTTTTTATCTCTGCTATTCCCATGTGATATTTCTGCCAGTATTAAGAGGCAGTTTGTTCTTTCTCCTACACAGAAGCTTCAAAAAAATAAAAAAAAATTATAGTTCATCACCAGATAGTTGACTAGCTCAATGAAGTAAAAACCAAAATGCAAATAAAAGCTTTCTTTGAAGTGTAACACACAGAGAAAGCTAGTTTCAGAAGTCCATGAGTAATTACAAGGGTTTAAAAATATAAGAGGCAGGGAGCTAGATGGTCAAGTTGATAAGAGTGTTGGGTCTGAAGTCCAGAAAACCCACATTCCTGGGTTCAGATCTGGTCTCAGACTAGCTGTGGGACCCTGGGCAGGTCACAAGTTTCTTCATCAGCTAAATGAGCTGGAAAAGGAAATGGTAAATCACTCTGGTATCTTTGTCAAGAAAATCAAAAATAGGGGCAGCTAGGTGGCGCAGTGGATAGAGCACTGGCCCTGGAGTCAGGAGTATCTGAGTTCAAATCTGACCTGAGACACTTAATAATTACCTAGCTGTGTGGCCTTGGGCAAGCCATTTAACCCCATTTGCCTTGCAAAAAAAGAAAAAAACTAAAACAACAGTAGGGCAATCACATTTGGCAATGGTAGTAATAAAAAAAAATAAAATATTATTACTATTTTAGTTACTACTGGCTTTTCAATAGGAGGAAAAAAAAATCTAGACCAAAAAATAATCTTCAGAATGAGAGAGAAATGCCAGATAGATGAATACAAAGTTCTTTGCAATTCTTGGGTTTCTTTATTTCTTCCCTCATTACTAATCTGATCTCTGCTCATCCTTCCCCTAAGCAAGTAATCCAGCATAAATTTCATATTTCTAAATCTAAACCTTATCCTAAATATTTTCTAATTGTTCCATATTAATTCATAAATGTTGAAGTATTTCAGTTTTAAGTATGACTTTTAATTAACCTGACTTATTTGCATTGGGGATACTTTTATTATGATGTTGATTAGACAAGCCTAGAACACTGCTGACACTAAATTTTTACTTTATAAATGTTCCTAATTGATTTCTATTCAAACCCTTTATTGTCTGACTTTACACAAAGTTACTAAATAGCAAAACTGATCATCTTGAATTGTCATTTCTATTTTTGTCCAAACAGGGAAACCCTGGGCACATCCCACCGAGTTTTCCAACTTCAAATTAGTCATTTGTAGAACAGCAGGTTATGGTCTATACGCTAGGCAGTCTATATATCTATTATTATCTTTGCTTCATGATCCACTCAGTATCTCTCTGCATAATCAACTGCCTTTAATATACCTATCATTTTTGATATTTTGAGAAGAGTACCTCATTTGTTACATAATCATGCTGGAAGATTGCAAATATCATTATTTTGATTCTACCCCAGACAACCCCAAACTTCTGTTCTTTACTCATTGCTACAGAACATTCTGTGCTGAGCCAATAACAAGCAACGAGTCGGAATTTTCATGAACACTTCATTATTAGTTAGGATTGTGGTCCAGGTCCTATCTTCTGTTCTATTCTTCATTCAAATTCTTATCTTCTGGAATTTGGTGACCAATTGATCACTGAGTTTTAAAATACCTTTTTATTTGTTCAAAAATTAATTTAAATGAAGGATTTCAAGAAGATAATCTTCAAAATAGACCCCATTACTTTCTGCTCAAGATTTACTGCTGTGTTGACAGCTCAAGGTGCTCCGATTCTGATGCAGTGTATTAGTGTCATTGCAATAATTTCCACATCTAGTAATACTTAAAACATAATGCAGTAGGTACTTATTTGACCACATGATCATGTATTTAAAGGCAGAAAGAATCTGTTAGGTTATTGAGTTCAATTCTCTCATGAACTGCCTCTAATTCTTTAGTCCTTTTTTATATACTGTATTATTATGTATTTTATATTACCCATACAACAATATATTCTTTTACTACTGCTTGACTGAAATTATACAAGAATTAATGCCACTGTTGAAAGACTAATAAGACATTAGCATTCAACTTTCTTTGTTATTTTAATTTTTTTCTCATAGTCAACAAAATGGGTTATTTCTTTTTTTCTATATGCCAAAAAAGGTTTTCATTTTGTCAAGTTGTATAAAGTCAATTATTTCCATTATCCATTTTCTTTGATTATCCTGAATTGGCAATCTGTCACACTGAGGACCAAGAGTCTGGGAAAGTATATATTTGATACTAATTTTACAGAAATTCAGTAAAGAGAAAAATCCCTTTTTTCATTCAACAGCTAGGTAGTGCAGCAGATATATTGGCTATGAGTCAAGAAGATCTATATTCAAATCTGGTCTCAGACAGACACTTACGAATAGTGTGACCCTGGACAAATCATGTAACCTTTGTACACCTCAGCTTCCTTGATTGTAAAATGGGGATCACAATAACATTATTCTCTTATGACTGTTATGAGAATCAAATGAGATAGTATTTGTAAAAGTCCTCAGCATTGTGCCTGGTATATAGCAGGTGCTTCATAAATGCTTGTTTCCTCCTACTCTATTAAAATCTTTGAAACCTTATCTAGTCAACACTTTCTCCTATATCTAAGGATAATTTAGTTTATTCTGAACTTAATATGTGCTAAATAAATTGATATTTCTATGAAAAGTATAATAGAAAGGGGTTATAGATCTTTTATATAGTTTGCTTTTCTTTTAAATATATATGCATTTAAATAATCCAAAATGTTATTTTCAAAGCTATCTTATCAGTGATTCTTTATAGCCCATTTTTTCCTGTTGCTCAATGACTACTCTTTCTTTCTATTTTCTTTCTTTCTTTTTTTCTTTTTTGCTATGCTACTTCTTCTTTCCCCGATGGGGGGAAAATGAAGTCCTTGCATTGTCAAGCAAAACAAATTCCAACATTTGCCATGTCTGAAAAATGTTTCCTATTTTGTATCTTGGGTCCATCACATCTGTTAGTAAAATCATGATTGTTTAATAAAATGGTTCAGAATTCTTCAGGCCATTTTAGTGTATATGTACATGTTCCTATATAAGGATTTTTCTTATTTTTTTCCTTCCCCTAAACTACTTCTATTCAGTAATTCTATTTCCCCACTTATACCTCAGATACTTTTTATACCTATTATACATTTATTTTTATATATTATATTTGTATATATAATATATGCATATAATAATTATATGCATGTCATTTCACTCTATTGTAATATAAACTCCTTTAAGGTAAAGGGTCTTGTCTCATTTAATTTTTTTAATCTTACCTAACACTTATTTCAGTTTTCTGCACATTGTAATTATGAGAACTTATATTAAATATATTTAAAGTCCACAAAATACTCAACTTATAGCCCTTATGGTAGACAGACACTAGTAAATATTGTTGTATATGCTTATATATCACTATGGGTGATCATATATTTGGATATATAACTCTGCACTCAGGGGCCTCAGGGTCATTCATCTCAGTAAAGATGAATGTAGAGAAAGTGAGGTATAGGTAAATGTAAATGGTAATTATCAATTGACTAACTCAAAGACATTAATGTATGAGCTGTTTATAATTATATGCATCTAGTGTATATGTGTATCTGTCATCAATATCAACTCTACAAATGATGAATGGACACTTTAGTACTTTTCATCTCTAGACAAGAAAGGATTAGAAAAATTCTTTCCAAAATTCTTAACATCTGGGAAAATATGCTTACCCTTAGTAACCCACTTCACTATAACACAGAATTTGGCATAATACAAATACATATATTATATTCTGATATATTTTTATATTTTAGAAAACAACATAGCCTCTATTCATGCCTTTCTTGTCAAAAGAATGCTCAAAGATAAAATTTTATTTTAAGTTACAATGCAGAAAGATGATTGAGTAAATGAAATTACAGGTATTTGTGAAAAGCAAAACTAAGAAGTGAGCTGATAGCAAAAGCCAATCTCAAATACAATACAAAAATATATTAAGTACAAAACTAGCCAATAAGCAAAATGGAATTGAGCTCCTAATGTAAGTTGGCAAATCTGACCTCCCAGGAATTGCTGTGTCTTGATGGGATAAAAACCACAACTAAATTAGGATCAAAAGAAAAAGGACCCTCAAAAAGTGATGTATAAATAACATTATATTCAAAATACATACTCATGTTAAAGAAATCCAAGGGCCAGAGAGAGGAAGAATGATGTTGAATGTTTTAATTTCTAACCTCTCCCTATTGATGTTTTGAGTCACTCAGCTTGCTTAACTCCTGTTTGATCTTATAGAGTATTAAAAGAAAAAAGAAAGAAGTTAAAGTTCTCATTTACCAATATTGTAAAATATAATAATGTCAGAATGATGCAGACTTCAAAGGTCCATTCTTTCATTTTATACTAATTAAAAATCTTATTTTTCTGAAAAAATCAAATGCATCTCAGAACTTTAACTCAGGAGGGTAAGATAAAATTAACTCAGTAGTTCTAAATAGAACTTGATAATTTCCAATTGAAAGCTCATGGCTGTCTTAAAATAAGATTAAGGATTTTTAGAGCTGGACAGGATCTTAAAGATCATAAAGATTCTTGTTCAAACATCTCATTTTAGAATTAAGGACACTGAGAGTTAGAGATTACATGAATTGTCTATGGTCACACAATTAGTAGTAAATAGCAGAGATGATTTTAAAACCCAGTATTCTTTGTGCTACACTATATAGAAAACAAGTTTAAATTACATTTCCCATGCTTCTTAATATGTACTATTCTGAATATATAAACACTCATCTTCAGTAGAACTTTTCATCTGCTTTCAGACTATGTTATTGTTCAGTTGCTCAGTTGATGGACCATGCCTGACATGGGATTTTTTTTAGCAGAGGTACTGGAATGGTTCTCCAGTGGATTCAGGCAAACAGAGAATCCTTATTTGAATTCAATATGAATTCAATTGGACCTAGAATTCACCATACTGGATCGAAAAGTATGGTAGCAGAGGTGAAGAATGTGTCTCCTTGGCCATCAAGCCACCCCGGCAAATGTCACATAAGGAGAAAGCTCTCTACAGGAAAGCTATTTTTTAGGATCAAAGAACCAGGAGACAAAAAGATATTGTAAATTAGAGGGGCTATGATAGTTCAAGTCTTCCTGACTTCAGGTCCAGTGTTCTAGCTATCAAACCATCTAGCTGCCTTGGTAGGTATCTCTAAAATATGAAAATTTTAACCTTTCTGGAGAAACTGGAATATACATACATATATATATATATATATATATACATACACATATATACGTATATATATACGTACATATATACGTACATATATACGTACATATATATATATATATATATATCTCACGGATATGTCACCATCCTTTTAGATAGTCATTTTTATGTTAAATACTTATTAGATATCCACTACTAATGGGGCAGAGCATAGAGGGATTGGGTTTCTGACATTACTAGCTGTGTGACCTTTGTGTGCCTCAATTTCCTCAACTATAAAATTAAAGTAATAATAGTACCCATCTAATAGGGTGTTTTGAGAATCAAATGAGATATTTGTACAGCATTTCACAGGGTCTGGCAGGTATTCTATAAATGCTCAGTTCCCTTTCTTCTCTTCTCTTCTCCAGTTTCTAGTTATCTTTTCTTATTACTACTCAGTGGGCAGGACTCCAGCCCTGGATTACCCACACAAGTCACCTTTTTGGCTCTTTCTCCTATGTTACTAAATAGAATTAGACACAGTGTCTCTGCCATGCTGAATGGAGCCCCTACAAATTTGTTATCTAAATCTTCACTAGTCCTTGACCATAGTAAGATAATTCTTATACTCTCTCCTTAGTTGATTCTATATTGCACTCTGCACAAAGGTCCTTTAAACTTGTTTCTTTTCTCTTCAAGCCTCCTCACCAGCACTTTCTTCCCACCCTCTCAGCTGCTGTCCCACTCATGCTTTTGAAGCCCATCCTCCAGTCCAACTGTCCCAATTTCCTCTATGTTGAGGAGTCAGAGAGAACTTCAGAGCTTGTCTATGTCTCTCATTCAGGATTCCAGAACTCAATGAAGGTGTGAGATTTTTCTTTCCTACTGCTATAGTTCATGAGCCACACACATGTGCTTTCAGCCATGATTATCCAATAACCAACTAGTTATCTAGCATTTAGGAAAGAAATTCAAGGGCTTGTCCTCTAATCTCCTTGCTTACAAAGCACATCTTTTTCAGGAATTTTGCAAGAACAGTCTCTCCTAGCTCCTATCTGCTTGAATCTCTCAGGTTCTAAACTATATCCCCTTTGGGGTAGCTAGGTGGTACACTTGTCTTGGAATCAGGAGGATGGGAGTTCAGATTCAGCCTCTGACACTTACTAGCTGTGTGACTTTGATTTTTGTGTGACTTTTATTTAAGGCAATGGTAAGGTTAAGTGACTTACAGCCAGGCAATTATTAAGTGTCTGAATCTGGATTTGAACTCAGGTCCTTCTGACTCCAGGGCTGGTGCTGTATCCTCTGCACTATCTAGCTGCCTTGATTTGAGTGACTGGGTAAGTCACTTAACCCTGATTGCTTTACAAACAGGACCATCTCCAGTCATCCTGACTCATATCTGGCCACTGGACCCAGGTGACTCTGGAGGAGAAAGTGAGGCTTGTGACTCAGCACAGCACCTCGACTCTCTCAAATCTAGTTTATGTACTTGTCATGGTATCCCCCTCCCTAATGTTGTGGTGTTCTTCGAGAATGAAGGGCAAACATCATCATCATCAACAAATTATATCCCTTGAATAAAAGATGCCCTACAAATTTTTCCAAATTTTCCTCAGTCAAAAGGAGTAAGTTTTCTGGCAATATCATGTAAGTACATCCAATGACATGTCACAAATATATCAAGTGATCAAATGACTTTTTCACTTTAGTTAGAACGCCTTTGATTTACTGGGTCCAATTGAGATGTATTCTCACATTGTTAAAATATTAACAATGTAGCATTTCTTCATTTAATTTAAACTGAGTAAGAGGATAGGGTTTTAATTCAATTATTATAATTCATTCCCCCCAAATTAAGGCTCTTTGTAAAAACTTCCTCTCTTCTCAGCAGACAATCCTCCTTCATCTCCTTGACATTACTTCCTCATCTTCTTTAGCACCTGATGAAAGTCTCTTGTCAACATGGTTAACTTCTTTACATGCATCTTTGATCCTATATTCTCCTCTAGCAGAATGCCTGAACTATCACAGCCCCTATAATTTACAATATCTTTTTGTTTACTGGTTCTTTGATGCTAAAAATAGCTTTCCTGTGGAGAGCTTTCTCCTTACATGACATGTGCTGGGGTGGCTTGATGGCCAAGGAGACATGTTCTTCACCTCTGCTTCCATACTCTTCATTCCAGTATGGTAAATTCCTGATGGCCATCTTGCTCAGCTCCCCTTCTTCAAGGGATTCCAGTTTGTAATCCTGTAATGCTCCATGGTGATTCCATTTTTCTACTCTCACTCTCAATTCCTGGCAATTTAGCTTTTGACCTTAACACTAAACTTAATCGGCTCTCTCAAAAGGTTACTGGTTAAATTCTAATAGATTGAGATTTGCTAAAGTGACCAATGTAGTTGCCTCTTCTCAATAATCTCCTAACACTTATTTCTTTGCTACATATGATACAAGGGACTCTTTCCTTCTTAATATTTCCTTCTTTCTAGGTTTCTGCCCTTTCCTATGTTTGATTGTTCCTTCTCAGCCTCCAACTACTCATGCCATGCCACCTAACTACAGATGTATCCAAATGTACCAGTGATGTATGCCTGGGCCTGGAGTCAGGAAGACCTGATTCAAACTGAGCCTCAGATACTTACTTACCTGTGTGGCCCTGGACAAGTCAATTAACTGTTATCTATTCAATTCCCTCAACTTTAAAATGGAAGTATTAACAGGACTTACCTGATAGGGTAAAGTAAAGTGTAAAGTGTAAAGGTAAAGTGCCTGACACATAGGAGTATGGGAACTCTATCCACCAAAGTTGGTAACACCAAAATCTAAGATTTATCTATAAAATTTCATTTTATTGTCATCAATTCTGGTAGAAGCTCTCAAGAGTTTCTTGTGCTAAAGTATAAAAGAACAAATAATAGAGTTGAAAGACACTTTATTAAATAAATGACTTTAGATATTAAATTAAAATTATACCAAAGGTAGCACTTTTTAATAGTTCTAAAGAATTAAAAAAATACCCAGAAGTTTGGGACAATAGAGATGAGAGAATCTATACATATGGATCAGTTAGAATATAGCAAGGTGAAGGAAAAATCTGATATAAAGTACTATGCTATCAAAATGAATACATAATGATAGAATACCAAAGATAGCTTAAAAGGAAAAACTAGAAGAATGAATATGCCAAAAAGAAAATGTCAACTATGTTTTAGAATACTGAAATAGGTCTATATGTCAAAACCTATTTTATGTGAAGATCAGAATGGCAATAGTTTAAACCCATACATGTTATTAAACGACTTTTTAAAAAAATTATCAAGTCGATTCCTAAAATTCTCAGGCAACAGAAGCAACACTGCCCCCTGGTGCATGGGTGCTTATCTGCATGGAAAAGCTAAAAATACAGCTCATATGACATTCATTTGCAAGTGACAACACATACACACACACACACACACACACACACACACACACAAATTAAAAGAAAACAAAATGATTATAAAAGTAGTATTACCTCAAGAATGTAATTCTGGATCCAGAATGATCCCCTGGACTCTGAAGGTTACCACCTTAATTTTCCTTCCCTCAATGGACAGAGAAGAATCATATAGTTCTGGTATTTTGTCTAATTTTTTCAGCTCAAATTTTCAAGTGACACTATAATCTTTTAAAGTTAAGCTTAAGTTTTCATTTCTTTAGCTTGTTTAATGAATAAACTATGTTTTATGATTAATCTTTGCCTTTAAAAAAATTCTGGATTGACAATGATAAACAATTATATGTGTACTTAAACCAAACTATGTACTTATAGTTATGTTATTAATTTTAAAAAAATTAATAAGTCTGAAAAGAATGTAGAAATAGGTACCTGTAGCCTCTGAAGCTTTTTTGACTTGTTTTAGAAGTTTAAATCCAACTCAGACATTTCACTAGATCTATAAACCAGAGAAAATCAGTTAACTTCTCATCCTATTTTATTACAGCTATCTGCATCTGTATTGTCTCTCGTATTAGCACAAAAGATTCATGAGATCTGATACTTTCTTTGTATTCGCAGCACTTAGCACAGTGCCTGGCATACAGAAAATGTTTAATTAATGTCTGCTGACAGACTGACTTCCTTTCTTTAACTGTAAGTTCCATGTGGGCAGGACCTATGTCTTATATTTCTTTGAATTGTATGCATACTGTGCACTTAAGGAGACACACATTTTTTAAAAAATTTTAATAATAACAGTAATAATGACAAGACCGAGAGTTAGTTTTTGAATCTGAATGAAATTTTTATATTTTTTAAATAATCTATTCTCTTTCCCCTTAATGTTTCTATCAGTTTAAAGTATGCTATTTAATTTCTTAAAAGGTTACTATCTCAAGAACATTGCTTTTCAAGTTCAGACAAGAAATAAAAGGTCTAGGGCTCATAAGTAAGTAAACTGTACAAAATCAAAGACAAACATTGTGACTAAATGTCAAAATGTTGCTTTCAATCATAAATGTATATAATGAAAAATATCTACATTTCAAAACATTCTTGTATTTATTATGCTAGTGTTAGATAGTCAGCAGTGGGTCTACAGTATTACAGTTAATTTTTCTTTAACTGTGTCTATTCTTGACAGGCTTTTTAAGTTAACAACAAGGGAAGCCAGTAAAAAAAAAAATCACCATGAGCAAATTCTGAACTTTTACTATATAAAGTATATGTGTGGTGTATATATATGTGTGTATAACATATGAATACAAATTTAAACATATAATCTATATTCACACCTATGTATACAAATGTTTACACACACGATTGTACAAATAGCTTATATTTTTATGGCACATAAAAGGTTTGTAATGTGCTTTATACATATTATCTCATTTGATACACACATCAGGAGTGAGGAAGTCAGAAAAGTTAACTGATTTCCTCAGGTTCATAGACCTAGTAAAATATCTGAGGTGGGATGCAAACTTCTAAGCTTTGAGTCCACAAATTTACCCAGTTTTATGTATTAGGTTTTTGAGAAGTTGCTTATTTTTAAAAGAATCCTAAGGTTTCTTAGTACATGAAAGTTATGAAATTTAGAAATAAAATAAGGTAACCTGAGCTTTAATTCATATCTGTCATAGTTATCAATGACAATATAATATGGTACAAAGAAATCAGTTCCAAGGCCACAGAAGGAATTCCAAAAAGCTTGTGAATAGTAGATGATTCAATTCAATCTATTATTATTAGAAAAAGTAGAAAAGTATAATTCATGCCTTATTGTCAGGGAATTAACTCAATTTTCACATATAAAAGTTAAAAAGCTACCATTGTTCTTATTAACTGTTATTATGTATTTAATATTACTTTAAATTTTTTATTGATTTCTTACATATCTGAAACTGCATGAAACTCATGAGGAACTCAAATTTTAAACATCATCATGCTTGCATGTCTATAAATGAACAGTAACAATTCCAGGTGTACTACTCATATACTCATATCACTGATACTTCAGGAAACAGTCTCAACAATTAAGACTAGTTACTTAGTCTTAGATCACTAGCAATTAGGACCAAATCTGTTTCTGATATTGAAGGATGCATGAATATTCATAGCCTTTATATTTAATTAAAACTGACTTTTCCTGATCAAGTTATTCATTAGAAGTAATTTCAACTGCAATCACAGATTTGGGAGGGGGGGAACCTTTTGAATATGGAACAATATAAAGCAATTACTAAATGGCCATGGCATTGCTGCAGTAACTGTTTCAATGAGTAAAGATATTAAATGGGAGAATCTGAAGCCTCTAGAACCTTCATTAATCTTTGAGATAATCCTACTCTTTTATGAAAGATTGGTAATACACCTACAGTTTCACAATAATTATTATAAAAGTCACTGTAACTCAGAACCCCTGTACTGTCATTATATCATCTCCCTGAATCAGTTTTCTTCCTAATTTTTTTCTTTTTTGGTTATGTTGTAGTATCTTTCAGAATAAATTTAGATATTAGATAAAATACTAAACATTACAAAGACAATCACAATAAGCAATGGTGACAGTGAACAGGTTTCCTACCTATAAAACAGAATAGCTAATTTGTATTGTTGGGTTTAGCAAATTTAAATACCAATTATTGTAATGCATTTCTTTTAAAGTCCCAATTAGCATTATTTTGAATTATTTCAATCATTAAACAAAAAATTTAAAAGATCACTTGGTTAACACAAATGCTAATCTGCAATCCTGGTTTCATGGTACCTCAAATGTCATTAATTATATTAGAGTTGCAAAATAATTAAATAAATTTAAAAAATTAAATCCTTTTGAATTAAAACACTTGTAAAAGTTCTATTATTCAAATATTTTCTAGTATACCTTAAACAAAGTAGGAACACTTAAATGTTCGGTGAACCAGAAGTTGTCGCTGTATTTGTGTGTCATGTTTTCTCAATTATTTCTAACATAACCACAAAAATGTTCCCAAAACACCCCCCAACATATAGTAATAATTAGATCAAATTAACAATGATTTTAGGAATAATTTGCCTATGTCAACGGACAAGTTGCAAGTTAAAATACTTTTTACTTTTTATTAGGGCAACAATCCATTTATACTCAGAAATAGATTTCCTCTATATTTTATTAGATAAATGTATTTTATGTTGTTCTACAAAAAATAAAAGGTGAAATTAATCTAAATTCTAAAAATTCACATATTTAATTATATATAACATCTAAATGTATGTCTATATATAATTAAATATGTGAATAAGGAGACATCACCAATGCATTTACACATTTAGAGGCTGTTATTAAAAAAAGATGCAATACATATTCACATCTACTTTACTATTTAAAAAATTCAGGAGCCCATTAGATATAGTTGATTTCTGGATATATCAAGCCAGTGATTAATCAAATGGTGGTAAACTGACTGGGTTCTCTCTTGTATTTTTTTCCTCTCATTTTAAAAACAAATGTTTCAGTGATTCTTTTCCTTTCTTAGATCACTGTGAATTCTCATTGACTCTCCTTTACATAACTCTCCTATCTCAACAAAACAATTTTTTTGTTTCCTATCACAAATCAATAAAAGGCAAACTTTGTGGTTTTTTGAGGGTACTGATTTCAACTAGATCTCAGATTTTATCATCTACTCTTTTCACAAGAATTAGTTTTCATACTTGTAAAAATGGTTTCACTGATTTAAAATGTAATTGCTGTAGATTTTCTATTGCATTTCACCAATGGAATATTCCTTCTCAATATCCAATATTCCTCCTCAGCCAACATGTTTTATTCACATCTGCTTAGATATGGCTTTTCAATTATGGAATTTTTTTTGACGAGTGTAGTTCTTCTACTGATAGGCACATAGGTTTTCTGGGAAGAAGTTCCAATGTGAATCTAAGAAATGGTTCTTTAGTGACATGTTATATCCCATAATTTCATTGACTTTGAGAAGATCAATGACAATTTCTTGATAGTTTTCTGCCTTGTATATTTCCCTAGAAAGGTTTTTGTTCACTTTGTATAATGTTTTCACATAGCATCTTCATTATTCACCTGCCTTTTAATAGGTTCATCTTTTATCACTTTCTTTGGGGATACATATATTAAATCTGTAACATTTCTATACATCATCTTGACTAAATTTTTCATTAAACCAAGTCTAATGCATAATGATTTTGCTATCTGTTCACAAAGTATCTGTAATATACTTAAAATGTAATGAAAGAAAAAAGAGCAATCCTTTCCAGATACCCACAGATATGCCAAGAATACTTTTTTATAATTAAAAGAATACTTTTATACTTATGCTTCTCAAGAGGAATTTCATATTTTGGAAATACTTTATTGCAGGAGGCTTCACAATTTTATCACAGAAGCTAAAAGCTCAGCCTGATTGTGGAATAAAATTAGGATTACAAACAAGGTCTTTTTATGCCTGCTTGATTTACTAAATAGGATTGAAGACAAAAAGATGATTTCAAATGGAGATGACTACTTTTCTTTTTTCCAGGTTTGTCATGTAGAACCTCAGAAATGTAATCAGAATTATTGAGTTCACCTTGATCCATGTTTAAAATTTTAAAAGGGACTGTACTTTTCACCATATAATTCAGGTCATAATCTGATAGCATATTTAAATACTATAGAGTATATTTAGATTGGATGAGAATACTTATTCTCCCTAACTTCTAGAAACCATAAATGGCTTGTAATGAGATTCTTGTTTTCAGCTAGTTGGTACACTAAGATAAATGTTACAGCACAAATAAGGGACCCAAGTCTTTTATAATCACAATATAATTCTTATGCTTTCTTAACTAGGAATAAAGTTTCATCACTGAGATTTAAAAATTAACTTACTGAATATATAAATCAAACTATTTAAGTGATAGACACATTTTTAAACCATCGTGAGAATTTAAATAATGCATGCCAATGTCAACAAAGAATAAAACACTTTAAAAATTAGAATATGTTTAACAAATGCCACTGAGCAAAGAGCTGAAAGATAGTTTGCTCCATACTGAGTTTCATACTTGAATATAACTCAAGAGGAATTAATGCGTCTGTGATGCAGAAAATGTGTTAAACAGGGCTAAGTGATCCAGGGTTATACAGCTAGAAAGTGTCTGAGGCTATATTGGAAATCAGTTTCCCGTTTTAAGGTCCAGAACACTATCTACTGTGTTACCTAGCAGCATCGAATACAGACAGGTTATAGCAGGTATTTAATAAATTCCTAATAATTTATTGATTACAATTTATTGGCTATATTGGTGATATAAGATCTTGTATCATAAAAAGCTCCCTTCTGTTGTGTGAATTTGTAATTGTCATTATCTTAGTAGATATGTCCTATTTTTTAATGGGATAGTAGTGGAAGTGATTGACTTCAAAGTTAGATAAATTAAAAACAAAGACTAAGGTAATACATAGAAATCAATAAGTAAAGATTAAAAAAATGAAGTTTTTTTAAATAAACTTGTGGGAAAATGAAAATGTAAACATTTTGAGAGTGAAGAAATAACAATATTCAAAATAAAGCTTTATTAGATTGTTGATATTGTTGAGTATGTTTCACCTTTTGCCATTTATGTTAACATACTTCAAAGACAGGAAAAAAAGAAAATGGACTCATGCCAGCAAATGATTTTCTTACCCATGATGCCAACATTTCTGGTACTCTTTCCAGAGCACAGCAATATCAGATATAATAACTTTCCTTGATTCTGCATGCATTAGTACTATGGATATAGAATTCTTCCTCACAACTAAATTCAAGACCGTATAATCAATAACAATTATAAGAAAGACTGACAAATTATGTACTTGCAAAGGCTTATTGGATATCCTTATCCTAATCAATGTGATGAAATACATTGAAAAAGGAGAAGAAAATTACTTTCCAAAGAAAAAGTTAAGAAGGATGGTTACTAACATTTTTTTTCAGATTAAGAATCTATTATGAACACTGGCATATCAAGTAATAAAAAGAAAAGGTAAGATACAAAATTGAAAACTCAGAAAGGGAATTGGATAGATGATCACCAAGGGCCTTTCAAGTTATAACTTCCTTCTCTTTGAAATAAGTACTTTTGAAATTTCTCCTATGGGACAAAATTTGAAGTAAAAGTAAAATGGTAAATCAAAGAAATATGAGTTCTATTTTTCACTGTGTAACTTAGTCTCAAGTTCTGTGCCCCAAATTTATCTTTGAGACGTAACCAAAAAACTATTTCATAATTGTTTCAAAAGGATCCCATTACTGTATTCATGGATGATTAAAATGATACTATTTATTCCACAATGATTCTCAAGTTTATTTACCTTAAAATTCACTCAGTCCATCCTCACTCCCCATTCAAATAACATTTATTGATTGTTTATAATGTTCAGAGCTGGGTATTTGAGGATACTAATTAAAAAAAAAACTAAAACTTGCTCTACTCAAAAGAAATTTTAGGATTAGGAATACTGTCAGTTGGATCATTAGGAAAGCCTGTGTTTTGGAGGTAGCAGTTGGAGCTGTCTTAAGAAGAGCTTTGGGACCAAAAAGATAGATATGAAGTTGGAGAACACCCCAAACATACCTAATGGGAGCCTCAGTCCTTCAGGTTTACAAGGTCCCTTTTCTATACTCTTCAGTAGGAAAGTACTTTAGATAGCTCCAGAACATGAGTATTGAATTATAATTATGATAAGTGCTTATAGTTTAAATATAAGATAGAACCACACGTTTAAAAACGGTATAAAGTTGATGGATTAGAATTAATCTTATTAAAGTAAATACTGTTGGAAAAAAATGCCGTGAAAAACCTTAAATATATAATAGGTGCTACTAGACTAGTTTTTGTAGAAACAACATACTTTATTTTCAAAAATATGTAGGTCTTTATCTGTAGTCAATAATGGCAGTCTGCTTTAGTTTTGGTTATTTTCACCATCCTTTGCAAAAAGAAATGGGACATTAAATAGAAATTAAATCACTTCTGTATTTAATACTTACAGAAAAGCCTTGACAAAATTTTCAAGGTCTTTCTGACCCCACAATCAGTCCTCTGTCCACTGTTAAGGTTTAGTTAGTTTGATTTTTATGGTGATATTTTATTCTTACCATATGCCACTCTATAGATAAATGTGTATATAAATGTGAGGCTTCTGCACAATCTACTGACCTTTGGACCTCTCTGATTTTTTAATATTGAAATTTTTTTTTCATCCTCTTCATTTTGCTTTAATCCCTTGAATTGGTATCCTACCAAGCAAACTACCAAAAGATAACTTTATAAAGTTAGAAAAAAATAACAATTTATCTGGAGGAAGAAAAAGTCTAGAATTTCAAAGGAAATAATTAAAAAGTGAGAAGTTATTTTCAGTGATTTAAAAAAATTTTTGATTATTAAAAAAAGGGAAAAATGGATTTACAACAATTTTGGCATAAGACACAACTAAGTCATTTTGTCCATGAGTATTTGTTGCCAAGAGAAAGATAAGATAGCCAACATATTTGAAAAAACTTACATAGGAGATAGTAGATTGTTAAAAATAGGGTTCCTTTGAAGCAATGGAAGGAAATACAAGTTTAAAGAAGATTGATTGAGAGTCTAAACTAATAAGCAAAGTCATCAAGAGAACATTTAAAGCTGAAGTTAAAAGAACAATAAACATGAAAAATGGATATCTGTAAAGATTTTTTTAGAACAAACTCTTTTCATCATTAAGAAGAATGGAGTCACTCCATTTGGTTTTCAATGTGGAATGTTCAATGTGCCACATGAGGAAATAGGGCTAATACTAAAGAAAAACAAAGACATAGAAAGGAACTGCACTAGAACAAAACAGATAATTTCTGTACTAGAGGCCAAACAATTAGTAGTGAAGTAGGTTCTCATAGTTTTTTTTTTAAATTTTATTTACTTAAGGCAATGACGTTAAAGTGACTTGCCCAAAGTCACACAGCTAGGCAATTATTAAATGTCTGAGGCTGGATTTGAACTTTGGTCCTCCTGACTTCAGGGCTGGTGCTCTATCCACTCTGCCACCTAGCTGCCCTCTCATAGTTTTTAAAATAGGAAAAAGATTTCAAAGAAATGGAAACACCTGACATTTTTATCCAAAAGGACAAATGAGAGAATAACAAATGAGCTCCATGCACACTTTCCCAACCTCTATAAAATATCTGACAGAAATAAAAAAATCTATACATTAAGGAAATCTTTGGAGTAACTATGAAAAAAAGACAGGCCTTCTAAAATAATATTCTATCGAATTCTAAATCTTTACAATCACAAAATTGATGAGATGTAGAGAATACACGATTCCACTGAATTAATTATCTGACTATAAAATGTATATATTTGAATCATTATGGAGTTAAATGCCCCATAAATACTCCATTAAGAGGGGTCTTAAAGGTACCCCCCCGAACAAAATGACTCCCATGCAAATGTTAAAATCATATTTAAAAAATTATAGTGATTGATTGACCAATTCAATTCAATTTCACAAATATCCTATGGCAAGTACTTAGGCAATTAATTTTAATCAAGGAATAAGACAGAAAGACACATACTTGCAAAAGGTGTTAATCATAAAAAAAGGTGTTAATCATGATCATGAAGAATATCTAGTACAGTATTCTAATCAAGGAGGGGGGAAAAATCAAGGTGAATCAAAAATTCAAACTGTCCAATTCAATTTCACAAATATACTATGGCAAGTACTTAGGCAATCTCTCAAGCAAATTCATCACTTTTTTTGTTTTTTTTCTTGCTAAATAGATGTTTGATTGATTGAACTCTCTTCTTTTTCCCTTCCAGCTTCCACTCAGTCTTCAAAGTGCTATTCCTAAAATGTAGGTATGGCTATAATATCTCCCTACTCAATAAGCTCCATTAGCTCCCTATCACAAAAATTTTTGTAGTCAAGTTCCTTCCCACCTTCCAATATTCTTGTACTTTACTCCACCCACTTTCTAATCCAGTGATATTATCTTCCTTTTTGTTACAGAACAAGACATTCCATTCTTGGCTCTGGGCATTTTCTCTGGCTAGAATCTCAACTAAAATCCCTCTTAATTCAATGCCTTCCTCTCTTTCCTTTCATTATCATATATATATATATATATATATATATATATATATATATACACACACACACACACACACACACACACATATATGTATATATATAAAACACACGTGTTATATATATAAATATACATGTATATAAATATGGTTATATATATATAAATATACATGTATATAAATATGGTTATATATATATGGTTATATATGTTTGTTATTCTTTCCATTAGATTGTAAGCTCCTTGAAGGTTTCCTTTTGTATCCTCGGGGCTTAAAATGGAGCATGGTACATTGAAGACACTTACTGAATATTTACTGAATGACTAATCGATTGACAGAATATTTCTGAAACTCTGGTTCACTTGGCTTGTTTATTCATCTAAAATTAAGATATAATACTAATATTACCAACCTCAGAGTGTTATGTTGAGGATATTACTTTGCATATGTTATAGAAATGTGATTTCTTATTATGAAACATATTCATTATTCATACAGTTTAGGGCTAAAGGGGACCTTAGAAATAACAGACAAACCCAAGGCCCTGATATTTTGGAGTTAAGGGAAGTGGGCTTGGAATATTTTAAGAGATTTGCCCATAGTTATAAGCTGATGAGTGGCAGGAGTATGTGGATTAGCTTAATGAGTCACCAACAAGATCACTATGTAAGATCAGTTATAATACCAACTTCCATTTATATATTGTTTTATGTTTTATTAAGCTCTTTATCTACAAAGAAACTTGAGTGATAGGAAACAGAAGTAGTCTCTCTCCATTTTATGAATAATGCAATTGAAATTCAAAAAGATTAAATACTCTGATCAAGGTTACAAAAATACTAGTTATAATTTGAATTCAGTCTTCTGACTCTCAGACATTACTTTTTCCATTGCATCAACTAACTTAAAGAAAAGCATTTTCTGATGGTGAATTAATCATGTTATTTCAGAATAGAAAGGCAGAAATATGTAAATATTCTTCATTAACATTGGTTTTGTATTTTTCCTTTCATTGACAAATTCCTAGGAAAAATAATTAATATTCTTATTGCTTCCCCTTTCTTTCCTTATTTATTTTTCACTCACTAAAAATCTGGACTCAGACATTTATTCCTCAAAAGAAACAACTCTTCAAAATTGCCTTCAGCTTTGCTATTTTTCCAACTTTTTTCAGCTTGCTGTTATTCCCACCTAGTTCCAGGGTCTTCTGTCTTTAAGTTTTCAGTGCTTCCAAGATAGTGTGGTCAGAGGAGAGGTGTGGTCACTAGTCTATTCTTTGACTCTTATCCAGGAAGGGTCCTTGCACTCTTGCAACTGCAAGCACTAGCACTCTTCAACTGTCCTAGAACTGCAAACTGAAACTATGGTCCCTGCTCCCTTGTGACCACAAGTGCTCTTCTCTGTAACCCTAACCTGAGACTGGGTAATTTGTGATGGATCTGCCAAATGGTGCCCAATTCTATGCCCAGGCCCACATAAGGGTCCCCATAATCTCTTTCTCACCAGGTGTTCAATGCTTACCATCTAGGGTTGGATGGCAGCTACAGAAGGAAACATAAAGCTGAATATAGAACTAAAGGCTGCTGCTATCATAGTAGTTGTGTGGTTTCATTCAGTCTGACTCTTTGTGACAACATTTGGGTTTTTCTTAGCAAAGGTACTATGGGTTGCCTTTTCCTTCTCTAGCTCATTTTACAGATAAGAAAACTGAAGCAAAGAGGACTAAGTTACCTCCCCAGGGACCAACAACTAGTTAAGAATCTAAAACTGGATTTGAACATAGAAGGATAAGTATTCCTGACTACAGGCCTGGCACTCTACCCACTGCACCACCTCCTTAAAAGAGGAGAGGTTAGACCAAATAACATTTGGAAAATTGTGACTTCAAACACACAAATTCCACAGAAAGCTCTTATCTAACATCAATATTCTCCCTGAGAATGCAAGATGCTTGTGAAACATGAAATCAGAATCTCAGTAGAATGAGTTTTAATTAATCCAGATTTAAGGTATAAGTAAGATTTCAAAATGTTACTAAAAAGCAGAACAAGAGCAGTATGAAAAATAAAAAATAACATATAGGAATAGAAAAGTAGCTGGCACAATGATTTTTCAAGAATGAGAGATAGAATGACAGTCAGAGTACCACAGTGGTCCTCTTAGCACTTTGAGATCTTTCATGGAGAATTAATGGGGGGGGGGGGCGGGTTAGGAATTATATTGAAAAAGGAGGCATAAAAGAGTGGCTATAATCTTTATTTATGGGTATAATACCTATTCTGATGAAATCCCAGACATGGCAAAGTCACCAAATAATCAATTTGATAATTTACTTTTTTAATAAATGAACATCAGTATCTCAAAAAAGTAAATAAGTACTAGATGGCAAATTCAACAAACATGCTAATTTATTGAATTGAACTGAAATTTATCTTGAAACCATGAAATTATTTAGTGCAAAATACAATCTCATGTTTAAAGACAATGCATATCTTCATCATAAGGATGTTTTAACAAAATCAAAAGGCATATTTCATGAATTTATTATAGTTTATGAATTTATCATTTAAAATAAAAATACTATATCAAATTATAAATTAACAAATAATTGTAACTTACATGCTATGATTGATGTTACATTGGTTGTTCTCTCTTTCAAGTTCCTGACTACAGGATTCACATCTTTTCCAGCCATCATCTGTTTTAATCCAACTCCATCCAGGAGATCTCCAGTCTTGACCCAAAAATGGCATGTTTCTCCTAGAAAAATGTTTCATTTACATAAGATATATGTATATATAAATATATATTTAAAAACTTTTCATATTACAATATTACATTAACCTTTTTTCTAATAACAATATGGCACTAGAAATCAGAACTAGTAGAATGACATTAGTTTAGTTTACTCCTTGTATTGCTGCAATAATTTTTTTCCTCTTTTTCCATGTTTTTGTTTTTTATTTTGCTACGTTTTAAGTTCCGACTAACTCTCTCCCTACCTCCCCAATCTGCACTAGAGAAGATCAGCATTTGAAACAAATTTACAAACATACAGAAAATCATATGCATACTTCTATTTATCAGCTTTTATCTCTGGAAATGGATAGCATCTTCCTTCATAGGTCCTTTGAAGTTGAGCTGAGTATAATACTCAGAATATCTTGGTTGTTCACAATTATTCTTCAAACAATATTACTGTTACTGTATACAACATTCTCATAGTTCTGCTCCTTTCACTCTTTAATATTTCATGCAAGTTTTCCCATATTTTTCTAAAATCAACTAGCTCATTTTATATACATATATACACACACACACATATATATGTGTATGTATATATATGTATATATATATATATATATATATATATATATATATATATATTTTTTTTTTTTTTTTTAGATTTTGGCAAGGCAAATGGAGTTAAGTGGCTTGCCCAAGGCCACACAGCTAGGTATTTATTAAGTGTCTGAGACTGGATTTGAACCCAGGTACTCCTGACTCCAGGGCCAGTGCTTTATCCACTGCACCACCTAGCCACCCCAAGCTCATTATTTCTTACAGCACAATAGTATGCTATCACAATCAGATACCACAACTTGTTTGGCCATTCCACGGTTTCCCTCAATTTCCAGTTCTTTGCCATCACAAAGAGGGCTGCTATATATATATAGTTTTTTTCTTTTTTTCCCCTGAACACCTTGGAAAACAGAACTAATAGTGTTATTACTGAGTCAAAAGGTATACACAGCTTTATAATTCTGTTAGCATAATTCCATATTGTACATGCATAATGTTTAATATGTATATTGTGTGGTCTTTTAACCAGTTTCCTTCTCTTAAGTCTTTCATCATTTCAATACATCTTCCACATAGTTGCCAAAGTGATTTATCCTAAGGTGCAAGTATGACCAGACTACTCCTCAACTCAATAAATTTCAGTGGCTCCCTATTACCTCTTTAATCAAATATAAACTCTCTTTGGAATTTAAAACTCTTCACAACTAAGCTAAAATCTTCTCTTAGGTTGGTTTTAACCCACTCTATTTGTACTGAACATATCTTGTGTACTACAGGGGCATACTAAACCAGTTCAAACAAATCACGAGAGTCTGTTGATTATTAAACTTTATGTTATCATTTATCCCTTGGAAATTAGCAAATATTACAAATCAGGGCCTGATTTATTGTTGTTATGTTACTGTTTGTTATTATTATTGATTATCTAGACTTAAGTGTTTATAGTTCAGATTAAATTTAAAAGTGTCATGTTCTCTCCACCTCTCCCCCCCCCAATATGGTTAACATTTATCAAAATCCAAGTCATCCTCGCCCACTTCCCACCCCCATAATAAAGTTAAGTCTATAAAGGTAGAGATTTTCAGTTCTTTTCTTGTTCCCTTAGGACATAGCATCATACTGCCTGGCAGAAAATGAGTGCTTACCAAATACTTGGTGATTAAGTATCAAGAATTCAAGGTATAAGAGAAAATAATCTTTGCATAGACCAGAATTTGAGAATTTAGAAAAGACCTTAGTGCCCATACAGGTCAATATATACAAGAAAGCAATCTCCAATACAACATTTTCAACATATCTTGCTTCTGTTTCAAAACCAACATAGAAGGTAAATCCATCACCTATCTAGGCAATCTAATCTAGCTTTAATTGTTTGGAAGGTGTTCCTTACACCCATCTGAAATTTGCCCCTTTTCAACCTAGTTGAACCTAGTTTTCATTCCTAGTTCTGCTCTGGAAAGTATCTTAACTGTTCTTCTACATGATAAACCTTCAAATTTTTGAAGACATGTCCTCTTTCAATCTTCTTTTCTTCAGAGTAAATATGTCTACTTCTTTCAAATGAATATCATATGGCATAGACTCTAGGTTGAAAATCATGCTGAATGCCTTCCTCTGGTCGTTCAACGATTTAGCAACATTCTTCTTAAAAATGATGGAACCTAGAACTGACCACAGTAAAGCAGATGAAGTCTGAAGAGGGCAGAACAGAGTGGGACTACCACCTCCCTAATCCGGAAAACTGTCTTTCTTAAACTAGTCCAAGATTAAGTTAGCTGTTGGGGAGCTGCTATATTTTCTGACTCATATTGAGGTTATGGTCTATTAAAACCCTCAGATGCTTTTAGAACAAATGCTCACCATACCTAACTTGTACATAGTTTGCTTTTTGGTCCCCAGGTGGCATAGGAGACACTGACACAGGACCACCTAGCATGGCATGCTCTCACAGAGAAGGTACTGTGCTCTATGAGCAAGACAGAATTGAAGCAGTTCAAAGGTTCACGTGGACTATTTGTGTGATGTCGTTATGGTCTTCAATATCAAAGAACAAGAACCAACCAGAATTCCTTTTCATTATCCTTACTGAGTTTCATTTTACTAGATGGAGCCTAATGCTGTTTTTTTTTTTTGGATTCTGATTCTATTAACGGGTTCAGGGGGCACATGGATAGAGCCTCTATCCATAGAGTTAGCTACCTGAATATACCAGTTTTGTGTCATTTGCAAAATTGGTGAGCATGTGATCCATATCTTTATCCAAGTCAGGGGCAAAAATGTTAATAGTACAGAGCTGAGCACAGATTCCTGGGAGTATTCCACCAGAGACCTGCCACTTTGACATTAAAACTGAATCATTAGCAAAATTATTCTAAGTCTAGCTATCTAGACAGTCTGAATCCATGTAATTATGTTTTCTCCTAACCTTCATATCTCCAAATTTTCCACAAGCATGAAAAATTTTTATCAAAAGCTATGATAAAATCTAGCTAAACTACACCCATTGCATTTATTCAGATCTCCTAGTTTATTAACAAAAAGGTAATAAGGTTAGTTTGGCATGATCTATTCTTAATAAAGTCATGCTGGATTTTTGTAATCATCACCTCCCTTTCTAGATTTTGCCAATAATAATTTAAAAATCATCTCCAGAATCTTCACAGGAATCCAAGTCAAGCTCTACTCTCTGCATTTTTGGAACTAGGAAAACATTTGCCTTTTCTCCAATCTTATAATACTCCTTACATTTTTCATGATCTTTCAAGTATCCCTGACAATGGCACAGAAATCACAAGTCAGTTATTTCACTAGGTGCCGTTAATTCATCAAAGATAGTTATGTGCTCTCTTATTAACTTCTTTCATATCCTAGGTATCCCCCTCTCTCACTTTTATTATGCCAATTACAGGGCAAAGGTCATTCTCCTTAAAGAATCAGATAGGTAGCTTTGTCTTTCTTTTTAAAATTCAATTATCACTGTAGATATTATCTTTTCTTGTTCTTGGTGTTTTTTTAAGGCAATGGGATTAAGTGAGTTGCCCAAGGTCACACAACTATTAAGTGTCTGAGGTTGGATTTGAACTCATGTCCTCCTGACTCCAGGGTCGGTGTTCTATCCACTGTGCCACCTAGCTGCCCTGATATTATCTTTTCTTGAACCTCTTTTTCCTCTGTTAGCATTCTAAAATAACAAGAACCAAAACACTCTCAAAACAAAAAAAAAAAAACCCCAACAAAAACATTTTGTTGTCTTTCATTTCCATCAGCAGATGTGACTCATTCTAAACTACAGCACTTCTAATAATATTTTTCCCCAAGGTCATGCTAAGCTTTTTATAAGGAAAGGTAGCCCAGTGGATAGTGTCAAACCTGGAGTCAGAAAGATATGAGTTCAATTCAGATGCTTGCTAATTGTGTGATCCTGGGGAAGGTACTTCAATTTTGCTGCATTAATTTAACCCTCATCTAAAAATGGGGTTAAAAATAGCACCTACTTTCCAGGGTTGTAAGGACCAAATGAGATAATAACTGTAGAGTTATTTGGTTATACAAATATCAGTAATATCATTATTATTATTGTTTTTATCTGGTATTTGGTCTTTTACTGTCTATATTCTGCACCCTTAAGTTCCTTGTGAACCCACATTGATCTCTTCAGATGAATTTCATTCTTATTCTTTGTTGGATTTGTTTTTCTCTGCATCTTCAGAAAGTCATTCTTGAGCATCCCCCATCCCACTTAAGCTGACTTCTGTAGGTCTTTTATTCCATGAAACTCTATCCATCTTTCTTATGAATCTGTAAATTTTCTTTCTCAAAAATTATAATGCATGTCAGAAATGCTCAGAATTCTTTTTCTTTATTTTTATTTTACTATCAAGAAGTCTAAGAGGGAATAGTCTTTTCAAGCTCCAGTTATTTCTACTCCAGCAACCTTTAGACTAATGAAAATAGCCTTTTTGATCCAGAACAGACTTTCCTCATTTTGATTCCTATATCTTTTGAAGGCTGCAATTATCATTAAGGCTCTGTTTTTCTAAGAGACAATTTGTGGTGATAGAAGATCATCCCATCACTATTAGAAGTTGTTTCTGTATCAAGATTGTGATATTTCTTGTGAGCAGAAGGGACTCTTTATTTAGTCAGTCAATTTGTAAATATTAATTTAGCAATTACTTTGTGTCAGATATCATGCTACATAGTGGGAATTCAAAGAATGACAAAAGACAGTCCTTGTCCTCAAGGAGTTCATAATCTAATGGGGGAGGCAGTATGTAAACAATTATGTACAAATTATATAACCAGATATAACTAGAATATAGAGAAAATAATAAAAGAGGGAAGACTCTAAAACTATGAGAGATTAAAAAGGGGAGAAAAAAGATGAGGACTGAGACAAGGTCATCAGATTTAGTAATTAAGTAACTTTATAGAACCATTTCATTTGAATGATGAGTTTGGAAGCTTAATTGTAGAGCTGATGTTTGTCGTTTATTCTCGAAAAAGACTATGACATCAGGGAAAATGATTCCATGAAAAGCACTTGAATTGGATTTGAGGGGAGGGGGTGGGCGGGGGGTGGGGGTGGCTATGCTAAGTCACCAGCTTCACTTTCTTCTTGAGAGCCATCTGGGTCCAGTGGACAGATATGAATCAGGATGACTGGAGATAGCTCTGGATCTGAGGCAATCAGTCTTAAGTGACTTGGCCAAGGTCTCACAGCTTGTTCGTGTCAAGTGTCTGAGGCTGGATTCAAACTCTCATCCTCCTGCCTCTGAGATCAGTATTCCATTCACTCTGCCACACTGAAGAGTTAAGAAAAGTGAAAGGAGAGGAAGTGGAGACACCTATTGTAGACAGACTTCTTAAGGAATTGTGTCACAAAAGACAGAACAGATATGACACAATGGTAGTAAAAGGAGACATGGATATGTTTCTAAGTAAGAAGCAGCCAGTAAACATGGAGAGATTGAAGATAAGTGAGAGTGGGGCCAATAAGCAGGGGATTTCAGATGGAATGGAATCATGTAGAATTTGTCTTGGAAAAGAGGGACATTTCATATGAAACAGAAGTGAAGGAGGAGATAGTGGCAGAAGATATCTGAGTGAGGTGAGATGAGGAGGTGAATGGTCTCAATTTTTTCAGCAAAGTATGACATAAGGTTCTCAGCTGAGAGGATGGAGGGAAGGGAAATCATGGATGGTCTGAGGAGGGACAAAAAAGGTTCAGTTTAGAGGAGTGGGAGAATGAATTGTTTAGGGAGGTACAAAAGGATTGCCCAATAGCAAGAAGACCTAGTTGAGATCACATAAGATAAATATATTTGATCCCTCTCTAGGTTGGTATGTATCATATTCTATTGACAAAATTATTTTTGTTTTTCTAATATTGACCTTGACACAAATTGTCTGAACAGAAAGGCAGACAGATGGTAAGGAACATGAGTTTGTTGTGAAACAGAAAGGATTGAAGTTGGTGAATCCTTGCTCATATAAGTCTATGGAAGATTATGTCCATGTAGTGAGAGTAGAACCCTGTCCACAAGTGGAATGTAAGAAATAGGTCCAAAGGTCATGATGGATCAGACTCTGAGTTCTCTTGTGGGATAGGGTGGGTGGGTGAGCAGCCTCAGCATCTAGCCAATACAAAGAAAAGGGAAGGGATATGAGCAAGAAGGTTGGGAAGGGCCTCTCACAGAATCCAATGTGCTGGACCTCCTGACACATAGAAGAAGGGAAGGGAGAAAAACACTTAGATAAGGAAAGTACAGATTCAAGGATGACCCTTAAGTCACAAACCTAGGTGACTAGAAGAAAGAGAAAAGTTAAGAGAAGTGATGAACTTGAGGAAAAATAATACATTTTTTGTTTTGAACAGCTTTTGAGATACCTGTATATGTCTCAGATTCAGATGGAAATGAATGACAATTTCCTCACCAGTGCTAAACTATACACACAAATGCACATTTTTCTTAATCACATGTAATTAATTGTAAAATATATACTGTAAGAAAGTTCCAGTGTAACAATCTAAGAAGGACAATTAAAAGCATAGAACAGAACTTCTTAAAATAGCTTCATTTATTCCTGTCATTTTTACAAAGAATATTTTCAAGTGTGTTTCCTAGATACTGAACATTTTAAAATGTTAAAGACATCTATGTCAGCAGTCACCCCAGGTCTATATAAGAATGGGGTCAGGGAATAAGAACCAGAAAAGAGAGCACAAAGTTTATAAGATCATAGACTTTGAACTGGGAAAGACTTCAGGGATCATCTGGTCTGCCCCCCCCCCACCCATTTTATTGGAATTTGGTACTTAGAGAAATGGTACTTAACTTCACTCAAGGTCACACAAGTAGTATGTAACAGCATGAAGACTTGCTAAATAGAGAAGAGAACTGGGAGCCACTGACATCACTAATATCTCTGATATCAAAACAGATATCTTAAAATCCAAGGCTGTAGAGGAAGCATCTTAGCAAATAAGCGGAGTCTAAACCAGGATTGTGTGGGATTGTGTATTAGTATAGAGAAGGGTGCATACACAAGAGATATTGTGAAGTTGAAACAAAAAGATTTGGCAACAAGATAGGCTATGAAATGAGCAAGAAATATAAACTATATGCAAAATACACAGTAATTTGGAGAAAGCACAAACAGGGAATCAGAAAAGGCTTTCTATAGAAAGTGGCATTTGAATTTTGAAAGGAGTTAGGGGACCTGGAAAGTAAGAAGAGTATTCTAGGAAGGGATATACTGTTGCAAAGGCATGAGAACAGGAGATGGAACTAGTTTGGCTAGAACAATATGAAGAGGGAGCAAACAATATGTAATCAACCTAGAAAAATAAATTAGAGATCCATTTTAAAGGCTCCATATTACAAATAGCAAATGTTTATGTTTTAAAATAACCAGACAATAGAGAGCCACTAAAACTTCTTGAGTATCAATCTAAAGAGACTTATGGAAGATAGATTAGAAAGGGAAAAGATGAATGAAGGGAAACTTTGACCTGGACAAGATTCGGGGGCACATGAAAGCTGTCATCCCACATATATGAAGGGATAACATGTAGAAGAGTGTTATTTTTGTTTGCTTGTTTGCTCCCAGAGGATAGAACAGAAATACGTAGGAGTTACAGTGTAGATTTAGGTTTGACATCAGAAAAAACTTCCTGGGAGGTTGTAAATTCTTCCTCACAGGAGGTCTTCAAGAATAAGCTGGATGGCTACTTGTCAGTTAAGTTATAATGGGGATTCCTTTCTGGGACTGGTGAGCCTACATGCTGCTAAAGTCCTTTCCAACTGCAAAAATTCTGTGATGTTATCCAATTAGGAGACTATCACAGAAGTCCAGGGAAGATGCAACGTAATGGCTTTGAAAATGCAAAGAAGGACAAATGCAAAAAAGTGTTAAGGTGGTAGAATCAACAAGACTTGACAAATGATTGAGTATAGGTAGAGAATGGAAGAGGGAAGAATTAAGGATGATTCTTGGATGGCAAATCTTGTGTCCTTGACAAATTACTATCTCTGTGAAATGCACCACAGAAAGTACTTGAAGTCAAAAGACTTGTGTATGAGTCCCAATTATGCAATTTGTATGAACTTGGGTAATCAATTTTTTTTGTCGTTCTAAAGGGTAGCCACAAATCACAAAAGAAAAATAGATATGGTTTAAACATATCAACTATTTAAATCATCCTTAGAACTCATAGTTAAAACCTTAGTTTCTTGTGTTTTTTTAAGGTTTTTTTGCAAGACAATGGGGTTAAATGGTTTGCCCAAGGCCACAAAGCTAGGTAATTATTAAGTGTCTGCGGCCGGATTTGAACTCAGGTACTCCTGATTCCAGGGCCAGTGCTCTATCCATTGAGCCCCACCTAGCAGCCCCCAAAACCTTAAAGTTTCTAGTACAAATATAAACAAAATAGTTTTGTTATTGCTGCTGTGGATTTTGATCAGATCTGCTTTCTTCAGTGAAAAAATGCTTGTGCCAACTGCAAAGTCAAGATTTGAGACAGAATTAATCAATCAACATGTATTTGTGAAGTACATACTGCTCACAATATGCTAAATGCTTGGATGAAAAGACAAAAATGAAATCTCTTTTCTAAAGGTTACATTTTGATAGAAGATACAATAGGTAACAGATAAGTATTTAAAAAATAAAAACATAGTAATTTCAAGTGAAATGGCATGCCCAGAGAGGATCTGGAAAGGTTTATCATCAGAAATTGTGTTTGAGCTGAAAAGGAAACTTCAATGGAAATTTTCAAACAGAACCTAACAGTCACTTTTCAGTTACATAGGAATCTCTTTTGTGAACATGGGTTGGACTAAATAGCCACTAAGAGCCCTTTCCAAATCTCAAAGCATCCCCTTCCATCAAAGAATTATTTCCGTCATTTTTTTTTTTAGGTTTTTGCAAGGCAAACAGGGTTAAGTAGCTTGCCCAAGGCCACATAGCTAGGTAATTATTAAGTGTCTGAGACCGGATTTGAACCCAGGTACTCCTGACTCCAGGGCGGGTGCTTTATCCACTGTGCCACCTAGCCCCCCCCCCCATCATTTCTTCCATAACACTTTCCCAGAGGCAGCTAGGTGGCTCAGTGGATGGAACACTGGCCCTGGAGTCAGGAAGACCCGAGTTCAATTTCGGGCTCAGACCTTATTACCTAGCTGTGTGACCTTGGGCAAATCACTTAACCCCACTGCCTTACAAGCCCCGCCCCCCCCAAAAAAACCCCTTTTCAATACCTCCTTCTCTCAAAAATCCTAGTTTTCAAATTCCAGTAGAATTATCATTCATTTAGCCAGTAAAAAGAAGAGCTCATGCTACCTTGTTTAGTTATTTATCTTTGCATGAATATGTTGCATTTTACCAAGCAAAATGGTAAGGAGGACTGGGTATCACGCTCCTCTGTGTCCACATTATCCAGTACAACATCTGACATGCAATGGGAGCTTCTAGCATCTCTGGGCCTTTGAATCTCTCTTGCCCAGAATCTAGACTCTTCTCCAACTCTGAAATTCTGTGATTGCTGAGAATGACAAAGGCTGCTGTTTCCTTAAAAAAAAAAGTGATTGCAGTATTTCTTAACCATCAGCTGCCATAGAGATCTATCAAGTCAATCAGTCAAAAAATATTAAGAACCAGCTATGTAGAGGCAGCTATATAGCGCAGTGGATAGAGCACTGGCCTTGGAGTCAGGAGTACCTGGGTTCAAATCCGACCTCAGACACTTAATAATTACCTAGCCATGGGCAAGCCACTTAACCCCAATGCCTTGAAAAATCTAAAAAAAAAAAAAAAAAAAAGAACCAGCTATGTGAACATGGCAGGTACTATGCTAACCTAGAGATAAAAAGAAAGGTTAAAACAAATAGTTCATGCTCTCAATGAGCTCACAATCTAATGAGAAAACCTGCAAACAACTATGTACAAACAAGCAATATCCAAAATAAATTTGAAATAATCAATAGAGGGAAGAGATCAGAATGAAAGGAAAACAGGAACAGATTTCTGTAGAAGGTGGGATTTTAGCTTGTCTCAAGACAAGATTTGAAGGAAGTTTAAGGGAGCCAGGAGGAAGAGATGAAGAGGGGAAAATGATCCAAGCTTTGGGGGATAGATGTGAAAATGGCCAGAGTTAGGAGATAAGAGTGTCCTATTCAAGGAATAGCAAGCAGATCTGTGTCACTAGATCACAGAGGATGTGGAAGAGTATAAGGACTGGAAAAGATGTTGAGGTAGAGGGTTGAGGGGCAAGAGACAGATTATAAAGGGCTTTTAATGTCAACTAGAGAACTTTGTATTTTAACACACAGGTGCTAGGGAGCCACTGAAGTTTAGTGAATAGGATGGGTTAACATGGTGAAACTTAGTTTTACAATGATTACTTTGATAGCTGAGTGGAGGATACACTGGAATAGGAAGAAATTTGTGGCAAGAAGACCAACCAGTAGGCTATGTCAATAATCCAAGAGTGAGGTGAGGAGTGGTGACAGGGGAGAGGAGAAAATGGAGCATAACAGAAAGAAGGTGCAAGAAATTGAGGATGCCACCTAGGTTGTGATTCTGGGTGACTAGAAGGATGATAGAGTCCTCAACAACAACAATATGGAAGTTAGAAAGAGAAGGTTTTGGGGGAAAATAAAAGTTCAGTTTTGAATAATTTGAATTTAAGATGTCTAAAGGTTATAAATTTCAAGATGTCTGACAGTCATTTGGAAGTGGGGATCTGGAGGTCAATAGAAAGGTAAAAAGTAGGATAAGTAGATTTTTTTATTTGAAATTTTATTTTACTTTCCCAATTACATGTTATGAAAGTTAGGATAAGTAAATTTTGAGAAACATCAGCAAAGAGATCATAACTGAATTCACAAGAACTGACACCAAGTGAAATGATATAGAGGGAGAAAAGATCAAAGCTTAGGGTAAAAACCTACACGGACATCTGAGATTAGTGGACTTGACCTGAATGAAGATCTAACAACATCAACATAGAAATTGAGAAGATAAGTGGGAAGAGAATCAAGAGATAGTAGTATCTTGTAAACTTAGAGAAAAGAATATCAAAGAGAAGAAATCTGAGAGGTCAAGAAGGAAGAAATTTGGGAAAATTTGGTCATTAGTGATTTTGGAGAGAGTAGTTTTGGTTGAAGGATGGGATCAGAAGCCAGAATGTAGACAGTAAAGATAAGACTGAGAATAAAGAAAGTAAAGCACCCATTTAAACCAGCCTTCTTAAGGAATTTAGTAACAAAAGGAAAGAGAGGCATGGAGTGGTAGAACTCCTCTAGTATTGCCTCATTCTTTTCAAATAAAAACCTCATTTTACCATAAGCCCTTAATTAAGCTCATCATGAGAAAAAAAAGTGTGGATCTGACATTGGTCTCCATTCCCTAAGTATTAGGAACAAAATTAGAATATTCACAATACAACTTATCAAATATTTATAAAGTTTATAAAATTTATAATATGTGCAGAATACTATATATAATGATTAAAAACCTTTTTTTAGACTTGAGATACTATGAGAATTTCAGTATCTGGTACTTGGAAAGTTTTTCCTTTTTTTTTCCTTTTTTGATTTTTTTTGCAAGGCAATGGGGTTAAGCTGCTCATGGTCGCACAGCTAGGTAATTATTAAGTGTCTGAGGTCAAATCTGAACACAGGTCCTCCTGACTCCAGGGCCAGTGCTCTATCCACTGCACCACCTAGCTGCCCCTACTTGGAAATGTACAGAATTAAAATTAATTTTATCTTAATAAACTTGGAGAAACTCTGGCTGTGGCAGATGTAGGAATCATACAGGTAGAGAGTATTATATGTATAACTATCTAGTTGCTGGGTAAATATCTAGCTGCCTTGTACAATTACTTGTAATGAGGCTACTGCATATTTCATTGCAAATAATGTCAAGTTAAATGTAGCAATGAGCTCTCTTATCATTAGGAGGAAAACTACATCCCGTATTGTATTAAGTAAAAGTGATGAGTTCTAGTATAGATAGAAAAACAAGTCCATTTCAGAAGCAAGTTTAGCAAAAAAAAAAATAGTTGATCCTTCAACCATATGACAGCATTTTCCTTCTCATTTGCTTCCTCAAATCATAAGAGTCAGCATTTAGCACCCATATTATCATAGTACTATGTAACACATAAGAATTAAAATTATGAATAATACAAATAACTGGCATTTATGTAATATTTGAAGGCTTACCTTACCAAGCACTTTCCATAAAACAATCCTACTACACAGTAGAAAAGTGTGAATGTTATTTTCATTTTACAGATGAGAAAAAGTAAATTTGAAAGTGACTTCCTCAAAATTACACAATTTTTTAAGTACTGGAGGCAGGATTTAAACCCCAGTGTACTGACTCAGCTTCATTAAATTGACTTTGAAATGTCTTTTACAGTAAGAAATGGAAAATGTGATTCAAACAAAAAGCAACTTTAATCCTCAAAAAAGAAAAAGCTTTCTGAACCTTTTATAATATTTTGCCATCTCTTTCTCTCAGTTAGGTGGAAGATATGCAACTAAACATGCTTTGAAAATCATTAAACTAGCTATTATATTGTTCTTCAAGATAATAACAACTCTAAGTATAAGGTATGATCTATAAATAGTTTGACAAACAACATTATCAACTGATTATAATGGCAACAAGGTTGTTTTTATGGATGTCCAAGAGAAGATATATATATTTTTGATTGTTTATAATTTTTCACTATATATTTCAAAGGTATCACAGTCTGGAAAGAGCATTATAAGCCATGTACTTCAACCCTTTCCTTTTTCAGATGAGAAAACTGGGATCCAGGAAGGTTCAGTGATTTGTCCAAGGTCACACCATTCCTCATTCTTAAAAGTCTGAATCCACATCATATAGGACATTTTTTCATTACAGATAAACTCTCAAATTCTTCTATAAATTAATACAAATAATTTAAGACATTCTATTTCTAGATTGCTTACATCAAGGCTGAGTTTCATTAAGGAAAGAAACAGAGAATTCAATCT
This sequence comes from Macrotis lagotis, assembly GCF_037893015.1. Taxonomy (NCBI): domain Eukaryota; kingdom Metazoa; phylum Chordata; class Mammalia; order Peramelemorphia; family Peramelidae; genus Macrotis; species Macrotis lagotis. The sequence goes on from NC_133658.1 coordinate 200,579,728, forward strand.
AGGGCAGAATGTTAAGAATAAAGTTAAAGAAAGCAAAGGAAATAATCATTGTTATTGCCTGAAAATGGAGAAGCTCAAGAGGAAAATAAATATAAGCGATGTCAGGAGATGGGCGTCCTTTTTTATTTAGGGCTTGTTTGGAAGATGGCTCAAAAAGAGAGGAAAGAGATGATGTCTTGGGTCAGGAAGAAAGCCTCATGTGAGCTGGGTCAAGACTTGTTTAGGTCTTTCCAAATGGGAGAAGTTTGATGGAGTGTCAAGAAGACTGAATCTATGACCCAAATCAAATACTTTTCTAGGGTTTCATCCAGATCCAACATCTTGATGTGATTCTGTGACTGGGTTTTTAACAGGATGGAGAAAAGAGGCAGTATCTGATGAAGAAAGGTGGTTAGAATTACGGTTTAACAGTAGGAAGACAATCACCACAAGTAAGGGGGAAAGGTAAGGAGTTAAAGGATTCCATTTCCTAAGCAGTGAGTTGGGGGAAGAGTCCAGTCAAGCCAAGAACGTCACAGGCCCTGTATTAAGCACTGGGCTATGGAGCAAAGTCCCTGCCCTCAAGCAGCTTACAGTTCGGTGGAGACAAGGTGCAAACAAATACACCTGGAAATGCCTGAGGGCGGGTACCCGTAAGGGGAAGGTTCCTGACAAAGGAGGCTGGAAGGAGGCTGGGGAGGAGAGGGCTGGGGCAGGCCAGAGAGCAGGAGGGGCGCGCAGGACCCGGGGAAGGGGCGCGCAGGACCCGGGGAAGGGGCGCGCAGGACCCGGGGAAGGGGCGCGCAGGACCCGGGGAAGGGGCGCGCAGGACCCGGGGAAGGGGCGCGCAGGACCCGGGGAAGGGGCGCCGGCGGCTGCCCGGGGAAGGGGCGGGAAAGCCGAGGGGAACAAAGGGGAAGGGCGGGCGGGCTGGGGATGCGGGAGGCCGACCGCAGCGCCGAAGAGGGGAGCCGGCCGGGGGGGAGGCAAAGGGGGAGAGCGGGGGGACCCCGGGGAGGCGGCGGATCCCGGGGCGGGGAGGGCAGGGAGGGGAGCCGCCTCGGGGTTACCTGGCTGCGGCCCGACGAGGAGGAAGCGCCCGACTCCGCAGCCCCGCAGAGCAGCGCCGGGTTATTGCCGGAAGTCCCCGAGGGGAGGCCCCACCCCCCTCCCGCGGGCTGATTGGCTGCCGCGCGCTCCGCGTGCCTGTGTTGCTACCCTGGGCGGTAGACGCGGGGATGCCCTCCGACTCCACGGCTCGCGCATGCTCCTTGCCCCCTCCCCCACGCCTCGGCTCCACCCCTCTGCCGCCCCACCCGAACTTAAAATACGGCCCTAGAGCGGCGGATGAGACGGGGTGGGCGGGGCTGCGACGGGGTGGGCGGGGCTTAAAGGGGCGGAGCCATCGAATTCAAGGTGCATCTCCTTAACCTTAAACTGTCCTTAAAGACGACAGGCACCCGAGGCTCTGAAGAATTTTTATGTCACGAATCCCTTGTAATCTTGTGAAGCCTATCAGAAACTGTCAGAATGATGTTTTTAATTACATGGGATAAAATATATTGACAGCAAAGCAATTCAATTATGTTGAAATAATTATAATTAGAAATGTTCAGTTAAGAACCCCAGTAGGTTATGACTCCTTCATTTTCTTTTAAAATTTATTTTTTTCATCCATATGCATGTGTATATTTTTAAGTGACAAAATTTCCTTCCACCCTCCCTTCCCTCCTCCCCTCAGCAGTGTACAATCAGGTTAACATTGCACACACACATACATATTTTTGATAAACATGTTTACAGATTAGTCATTTTCAGTATGACTAATTAGGATTAAGGGAAAGAGATACATAAGAGAATTTTTATAAAGTGTTCATTAGATTCTGAAGGGTTAGTTTTGTTTTGTTTTTCCTCCTCTGCAAGGGGGTAACATTGCCCGGTCTAATGAGATTGTCCTAGCTCTCTGAACCGAGAGGAGCTGCTCCCGTCAAGGCTGATCATCTCACCATGGACAGCATTATTGTTCTCCTGGTTCTGCTTCTTTTGCTCAGCATCAGATCCTGTAAGTCATTCCCTGCTTCACTAGAGTAAGACCATTTATGGTTTCTTATAGAACAATATTATTTCTTTGTATTCATGTACTATATTGTTTAGCCATTCCCCAGAGCCCTTCATTTTAGAGAAAGAAATTACAACTCTGACGGGAAAGTTCTTCCCCAGAGTCACAAAGTTAGGGAATATCACCATTAGGATTTGAAGTCTTACGTCTTTGCCAAGGCCCTGCATTTTGTGCTAGGCATAGGAAAAGAATAGAAAGACAATTCCTAGGGGCGGTTAGGTGGTGCAGTGAATAGAGCACCAGCCATGGAGTCAGGAGTGCCCGAGTTCAAATTCAGCCTCAGACACTTAATAATTACCTAGCTGTGTGGCCTTGGGCAAGACACTTAACCCCATTTGCCTTGCAAAAACACAAAAACAAAAAAACCCCAAAAGACAATTCCTGCCTTCAAGGAGTTTATAATTAAATGAGAGCAAGGCAAACAAATATGCACAAACATATTTAGGATAAATAGGAAATAATTAAAAGAAGGAAGAATATGGGATTTTTAGCTAGGATTTAAACGTCAGAAAAAGTATTAGGTAGAAATGGAGAAGTAGCACATTCTCGGCAAAGGGGCTAACCAGAGGAAATGACCAGTGCTGAGAGATGAAGGGTCCTGTTCAAGAAACATCCAGGAGTTGGTGTGGATGGAAGAGTATGAAGCAGGGATTAAGGTATTAGAAGACTAGAAAGGTAAGAGGAGGATAGGCTATGAAATACTTTAGTGCCAAAAAATAAATGAAAAGTTTTGTTCCAATTCCAGTCAAGTGAGGAAGCCCATTATGTTCTATTCAGATTTGAGTGGGGATAAATTCCTTGATTAGATTGTCTAAGACTGGGGCTAAATTTGGAAATAAATAACATAATCAAAATCACATTCCCTCTCAGAATGTATCCACCTTTCATTATAATAAGCATTCTCTTTCATTACTTGTTAACCAATCAGAGTTGATTGCCACCTTTGGAACTGTCCACTCTTCCAAGGGCAGATAAGTGTTAGGTGGGCTCTATGAGGGGTCTTTGGCATTTAAAAATGTCACTGATTTCTTTTATTAATTATTGTATTATTAATAAAATGATTAATTATTCAGAAATCATGACTCTTACAGTTATTAAACATCACAAATTGGAGTGAGGACAGACTTGAGGAAGGCACACCCACCAATAGTTATTTAAATAATGCAAGTGTGAGGTGTGAGTGATGAAGGGTCTGCACAAGGGTCTGCACCCATATCAGAAAAGGTGAAAATGCATACCTTGATTTGCTTGAGTGTTCTCTCCTCACAACCCTTTCACCCCCAATTATCTAGGAAACCAGAAGAACTGTAAGAGGGCTAGCTATATTGGATTGATATACTTTGTGGTGGTGGAAAGTAACCTCAGCTGGACATGAAGAAAATCAGCAATTCTGAAGCCAATTAAGATTATACCAGCTTTGAAGCAGACAGACCCTGAGCCATTTGGCGGTTTATGGTCCTTCAAGAGCCATCCTATTTTCAGTCTTTCCTGACAGCAGGTTATAAGACTATAGACACATCCCATTTTATGATTTTTGGAGAAAACCTTAAATCAAGAGACTCCCCTAACTTCATTTAGGCACTCTCAGAATATCTCAATTCAAGAAACATCTCCTTTTGAAGACTTGAACTACGAACTGCTTATCATTGAGGATGCCTTCTGATTTGTATATCAAAGGACCTGACACCTTCTTCACTTCCCTCCCCTTGGAAGGGCTCATTGATTCTTTCCTTTCTAAGCCCATTTCCCCCCCTCAATTCTTTGCCTTCCTTTGTTTAAAACTCTTCCTGTCCTTTACCTGATAATCCTGTTCAGCACAGGCTGGACAGAACCCATGGGCTTTTTTTTCCCCCCCTTTCCCTGCTCAATAATTTTACAGATATTTTCTTTCTTTGGTTTACTTCCCTTTAGAGAAAAGGAAGATTTAAATAACAAGAACTGTTCTTTGGGTTATCCTGGTATTTTTCTGCTTTGAGGAAATAGATCTAAATTCTTTCAAGAGAGCATCTGCCTTGGTTTACAGGAACAGATTTCAGAGATGTTGCAAAGAAGAACTCTATAAATCTTGGCGATAGATTGAGTATGATACTGAAAGTAAAGGAAGAGTTGAAGATGATACTTGGTTTAAGAGCTTGAGCTCTAACACTCAGCAGTAATAGAGAAATTAGGAGAGGAAAAGGGTATATATTGCATAGATATCTTTTTCAAGGTGTCTGAAGGGCAGCTGAAGATGATGATATTGGAGGTCAGCAGAGAGGTAGGATAGGTGGAGTCAAGATCATTTTCAAAGAGATTATAATTGAATCCAGAGATCACTAAGTGAAATAGTATAGAGGGAGAAGAAAAGAGGACCAGGGTAGCAGATTCCCATGGGATATCTACAATTAGAAAGCATGATTTGAAAGAGGATCTACCAAAGGAGACTGAAAAGGAGTACTAAGATGGATAGGAGAAGAACCTGGAGAGAGTGGTGCCTCAAAAACCTAGAGAAAATAAAGTATGAAAGAAAAAGGTTAATCAATTATCAAAAGCCACGGAGTGGTCAAGGAGAGTGAGGACTGAGAAAAAAAGCCTTTGAATTTTCTTTCTATTAAAGAAGTTTTTGAACTGGAAGCAAAATTTAAACTAAAGCTGGGAAACCCGAGTTCCACATTAGGCTCAGATATAAACTATGTGACCTTGGAATCTAAATTTTCCTTTTGGAATCTAAATTTTCTTATGTATAGGGACAATGTTGTAAATATGAAGAGGTTAGCCTATAGGGTTTCTAAACATGGAATATTTTGATTCTAAGTCATATAATTTATTTCCTTTATAATTATATTTTATTTTTATGCATTTAAAAACATCAAACAAGAAAGTTTTGAAGGACTCTAATCCTCTGGAACACACAAATACTATCATATCATTTTATTAAAGCTGAAAGCTCATGGAAGGACATTTAATGGGGGAAAATGGTGTAGGAAGAGGAGGAGATGAGAAGGAATGCCAGTTCAAATGTACTTGAGGTATTTTATGATAATGGACAAAATTGCAAAACTAACATTCAAACCCCTAGATCCTTTGATTTCAAATTCTCCCTGAGATGCTAAGCAATCTGATATGGTGCAATCATGTAAAGTATTTCCATGTTTGTCATTTTGTAAAAGAAGATTTGAATAAGAGAAAAAGAATGAAAGTGAAAAATAAGTTGCTTAAATCTATATTTTACCTATCAGTTATTTCTCTGGAAGCAGAGAATATGCTTCATAATTAATCCTTTGGAATTGTCTTGGATCATTGTATTACTGATAATAGCTGAGTTATTCACAATTCTTCATCATATAATATTGCTGTTATTGTATACAATGTTCTAGTAGTTCAAAAAGAATATATATTTTATTTTTTCTTGTTTTTTTATCAGTTTTCTTTAATGAAATGACTATCATGAAAATATGTTTTATATGACATATGTATAATTGATCAAATTGCTTGTCTTCTTAAAAAGGAGGGAAGAGAGATGGAAGAAAAGAATTTGAAAATCAAAAATTAAAATTTTTTAAAATGATTTTTACTTGTAATTGGGGACAAAGTAAAATATTAAATAAAAAAAAAGTTCCACTTGGGTAGTTATCACCTGTTACTGTTATTTCTGAAGGTCCTTCTTTCATTAACCCATACTGGCAGAAACATTCTGAAGAGGAGAGCTCCATCTAATTCACTTTTACCCAGCTACATACTGATTTCTCAAATTAATCTTCTCTGAAATGACTTCAGTGCTTCAAAGGATCTATGATTTCATCAGTATGTGTGCTTCCTTCTACATCTCCTACATTATACTAGTTAAACTTCCTTTCTTTACTTTGCCCTTATTGCAATGCATGCCAAGCAGTCATTGTATGCTTGTCAGGCAGATAATTCTATTCTACTGTCTTTTCTGCCATGGTGGAGGCTGAACTGTCTTCTTGGTCATAGATGAGACTCTTGTTTCCCCTGTTTTCCATATTTCCATAACCTTCAGTAGATACTGGTCTATATTTGCCCCCACAAATCACAATTTAGTGCCTACTCACTGTCTTTGAATAAAAAAGCCCAAGAAAGTGATTTTCAAGTTCACAAAATCAGTCACAGATTCTCAGAATTCCATGGGACTTAGAAGTTGCACAGTCCAACTTGAATCTAATGAAGAATTCTCCTAAAATATCCCCAGTAGGAGACATCATAGCATAGGAAATATCTGACTTCAGATCATCAAGAACTAGGTTTAAGTCCTGCTACTCATATGATCTGCCTGTGTGATTGTGGGCAAGACATTTAATATCTCATTACCCCAGTCAGTCTAAGACTGTATACATTACAGATGAGTAAACAGAAAGTTTCCTCATCAGATGTTCCCTCCACCATTGAAATCACATATCCAGATTAAAAAAAAAAGAGGAGGGCTGGGGGTGGGGGAATGGAATGTGTGCCACATTTCTAATTTCAATTGTTCGCAAGTGTTATACCTGGAGAAAGTGTGGTACTGTGGAAAGAATATAGGATTTGGAGTTATAGGTCTAGTTCGAAACCCAGCTGGGTCACTTACTACCTGTGTGACCATGGGCGACTTACTTTACCTTTTCAGGTCTTATTTTTGTCATCTGGAAAGTAAGGGAGTTAGCCTGGATGGTTTCTATGTTTCATTCCAATTCTCAATCTATTTTCCTATGATCTTACACTCAAACAAAACCTGCCTCTATGTAGTTAACACCCATTATTCTTATTCCTAGAGACAAAGAGAATAAGTATAACCCCTTTCCACATGAAGTCCTTTGAATACTTAGAAAATGTTGTTTATCATTAGCCCCTTGGGCTAGAGTGTCAAACCTTGCCTGCCAAATTTCCAAGTGGGTCTAGAATCAGATTAAAAATGGGGAAATATTTAACAAAAATATATATTATAACATATACAATATTAATTTATGGTTTTCTAAAACAGTATTAGGGCCTACAGGGATCTGTGTCTATTTGAGTTTAACCTTTCTGCTTCATACCATGATATCCCTAGTTCCCTCAACTAAGTTCTCTTACATTATGATTTTAGGGTATGAAAAAAATTATAAAAATTGATAAAATAAACATAGGCAAAACAAAAACAAAATTATCACTATATTCAGATGGGGCAAATAAATGGTATAGTAGATAGAGCCCCTAGAATCAGGAGGACCTGGGTTCAAATCTAACTTCAGATACTAAATACTTACTAGGATAAGTCATTTAACTTTTATTGCCTCACATCCAGGCTGTCTCCAGTTGTCCTGATTCATGTCTGTCCACTGGATCCAGAAAGCCCTGAAGGAGAAAGGGAGATTGATGACTTAGCACAGAAATCTCTCACTCAAATCTAATTCATGTGCTTGTCATAGCATCACCTCCCTGATTTCATGGTCATCTTCTAGAACTAAGGACAAATAACAATATGAAGGCATACTTTACCACCACAGAAATTCAAATAAAATTATTTTGAAATAACTTCAGTAAAGTATCAAAATAAATAAAATAAACCCAAAGAAATCACTGGCATTCTAAATATTAAAAACAAACTCCAATAGAAAGAAATAGGGGAAAAGTCATCCAAAAAGATGGTAAAATGCACATAAAATATCTGGGATCTAAACTATAAAAGCACAATTAGGATTTTTTTTTTTTTAGTTTTTGCAAGGCAAACGGGGTTAAGTGGCTTGCTCAGGGCCACACAGCTAGGTAATTATTAAGTGTCTGAGACTGGATTTGAACCCAGGTACTCCTGACTCCAAGGCCCGTGCTTTATCCACTACGCCACCTAGCCGCCCACCACAATTAGGATTTTTATGATTACTATTACAAAACTACTACCACCACATTCTTTACAGAAATAAAGGAAGACATAACTGGAGAGATTTTAAGAGTTGATGGATGGGTGGGCAGTACCAAAATAATAAAAATGATAGTACTCCTTAAACTAATTCTAGATTTAGTTCCATATCAATCAAAATATGAATTATTACTTTATAGAACTAGACAAAATAATAAACAAATTCATTTGGAAGAACAAAAGGATAATAGTGAAAAAAAGTGCTGTGCTGTGATATACTATACAACAGGCATCATCCATTTTTTAAAAAAATATTGGTTATTTAAAATAAATTCTTATTAAAATATAAAAACTATCAAATTATTTTTTTAAAAAATAGATCTAAAAGCAATTAAACATAGCAGCAGAGATATTTCTTAGAAATTCTCTAAATAACAAAAACTGGAAATCTGTCTGGCAAAAATTAGTCCCAGATAAGCTTCTCACTTCATATATTACAATGCTTTTCAAGTGGATCCAAGACTCAACAGGTCAAATCATTTAAAAAAATTTTGGAAGAAAAGTAAAATGATACCTTTCACAATAAAGACTGAAATGGGAGAATTCTTAATTAAATAAAAAATATAAAAAAGAAACAATTTGGATTATGTAAAATTTTGCATAATCCAATAAATTCAGTTAGATTAGAAGGAAGAATTAATAGGGAAAATCTTTGTAGCAAACTTCTCTGATATTCAAGATATATAGAAGCCTGATTCAACTATATTAAATAAAAGCCATTTCCTAACAGGAATGGTATATGAATAGGCATTTAAAAAAGAATAAAGGAAACATTATCAACATATATGGGAAAAAATGCTCCAAGTCAGTAGTAATAATAATAAAATGAAAACTAAAACAACTCTGAAATTCCACCAATAGCATAAAGACAATTCTGACGGACTATAACACTCTGTAGTAGATACAAAAGTAATTGAAACAATTCACTTCAGGGCTCTGTCCTTTACTACTTGTGAAACATTGTGTATATTATCTCACATGTTCAAACTTCAACTTTTTGGTGTGGAATTGAGAATTGGGACTAGATATCCTTTGAGATTCTTCCAGCTCTGTCATTGATATTTGGTGGCAAGAAACTCATGTCTAGCCAATGGTTCTGTATGTCTGTATATAGTTTATTCATTAAGAAACAGGGTTGGTAAAGTGAGAGAAGGGTTAAGTGGTAGGATATATTTAGAAGGTATACTTTTGTAAGGAAATTCAGGAACCAGAGGTTTAAAATTTGACAGTAAAATATTTGAATGATGGTCTTTGGAGGAGGAAGCAGAAGTGATTTACAGTGAAATGAGCACTGGCTTTACAGTCAGAAGCTCTGATTATTACTAGTTGTGTATATTTGGCCAAATTAGATCACTTCTCTGGACCTCAATTCCTCAGCTATGAAATAAAGTTTTTGGACTAGAGGGCCTGTATAAGTTCCCTTTTAAATCTAATTCTTTATTACACTGATACTTTAACCTACTAGAAAGAGGAAATAAATGAAGAGTTTGGGAAGCAGATCATAAGCTTGTCACAGAAGCATGATACAGTAGTGAAGAAGGATTTCCATTATCTGGACATTGACTGGGATTCTCTCAAAAAGCAGAAACCAAATAACTTTATGTCTTACTTTAGTTATAATTTCATACTTCAATATCCTTACTTTAGTTATAATTTTATCTTTCAATAATTTTATCCTTGCAAGAATCAACAAAGGAAATTCTAATCTAAATGTGTCTTTCATTTACAGAGAGAAAAATGGGTACTGAAGTGAAAATGATCATTTCCTCCTAGAATTTATGATACAGAAAGAAATCTTGGTATTGTCTAACACACAAATTAGATTTTGGGAAAGCAGATTTCAAAAGGTAAATGGAAAGATAGTATAATCCCAGGGGAAGTCAGAACAGGAGGGATGAGAGATGTTCAAAGGTTTTTATGGTGATTTTTGTGGATTTACTTTATATCCTGATAGTCTGCTAGAATTATTGTTTCATCTATATTTTTAGTTTAATCTTTAGAATTTTACAAGTATATCATCATACTGTTTGCAAAAAAGATAGTTTTATTGACCTATTCACTATTCTGATTCCTTCTATGTCTTTTCTTGAGGAAGGCTTCTAGCTTATCCCCTTTAGAAATATTTGCTCGTGGTATTAGATAAATGCTTTTATTTTTATCAATTCAGAGAAAAATCTAGTTATTCTTATACTTTCAAGTGGTTTTAATAGAAATGAGTGCTGTACTCTATCAAAAACTCTTTCTGCATCTATTGATATATGATATTTTTTATTATTGATTGTTGAGTCCCACTTCTGGACTCCCTCAATCTTCCCCAGGGGAACATTGGAGGGGCAGGAGACAAGGAAGACAAAGGAGACAAGTACTCCATCAAGATCTCCAAGTGCTCCATTTATTTACCAAAATACCAGTGCATAAATACCTTTCTAGTCTCTAATCCACTCCCACTCCCATGGCACTTAGTAAGATAAGACTCTGGTGCTCAAGGGTGCCAGGTGAAGATAATTTACAGTATTCCCACACCCTAACCATTGATATATTAATTTATAGTAATAGTTTTCTTTAAGTTAAATCATTTCTGAATTTATGGTATAAATCCTATTTGGTGGTAATTATAGTCTTTGTAATATATTGTTGTAATCTTTTTTTTGTTTGTTTTTTTAGATTTTTGCAAGGCAAATGGGGTTAAGTGGCTTGCCCAAGGCCAAACAGCTAGGTAATTATTAAGTGTCTGAGACTGGATTTGAATCCAGGTACTCCTAATTCCAAGGCCAGTGCTTTATCCACTACACCACCTTGCCACCCCTATATTGTTGTAATCTTTTAGCTAGTATTTTATTTAGAATTACTGCATCCTTATTGTAAAGCAAATAAAAATGTAAGTCAGATCCACTATGTCAAATGTATGTCCTTATCTAATGGAGGGGGAGCAGGGTGTTTCAAACAAATCCCAGCCTCATTGCTTTTTTGGTTCTTTATTCAGAGAAACCAAAGGATTGCTGAGGAGGTTTGGAGAGATTTTTACCTTTTATTATACAACCTTGGAGGTGGAAGGCTGCAGCCTCAAGTCCACACTTAAATCTGTCTGCATAGCCCAAGTTTATTTATCAGTTTCCCAAATTCCTAGTCTGCTTCTCCCCCTTGTCCTTACCTTACCACATGCTAGCTGTCCACATGGTCTGCCCACCTAACCTGGATAGTTATAGGGGTCTAGAACAAAGCCAACTATCATGCCAAACTAAGACTTACATAAAAATCATCAACTATAAACAAAGTATGTAATTGGTTATCTGTATTTCATACCCAAATAAGGTATATATTACCTAATTATATAAGCATAATCTCCTTTCTGGGCCTTATCCAGTCAAGCTGGGTCATTATGATTAAGGGAAATTCATATTCCAAATCTGGTAAAATGTTTTATCTTACACATATTCATTAATTGGTCTAGAATTTTCTTTCTGCTTTTACTCTTCTTGGGTTAAGTGTAAGTATCATTTTTGTTTCATTAAAAGGAGTTTAGTAGAATCCCTTCATTGCTAGTGTTCCAAATAATTTACTAACTATTGGAATTAGTTGATCTTTAAATGACAGAATTCACTTTTAAGTCCATCTAGTTCTGGATTTTTTTTTCCTTTGGAAGACCATTTATGACCCTTTAAATTCCTTTTTTTTAAAAAATACATCTATTTAGATATATTTCCTTTTGTATTAATATAGACAATTTATATTTTTGAAATTGTTGGTAAATAATTAGGCAAAATAACTATATAATTGCTTTAATTTCATCTTTGCTAGTGGTATGTTCACCCTTTTCATTTTTAATAAAAGTAATTTGATTATCTTCTTTTTTTAAAAAAATAAAATTAACTAATGGTTTTATTTTATTGTTCTTCATAAATCTAACAGTTTTATTTATTAATTCAATTTTTTTATACTCAATCATATTAATCTCATCTTTAATTTTTGAGATTTCCAATTTAGTGTTCAATTGAGAATTTTCAGTTTATTCTTTTTTCTAGTTTTTAATTGTGTAGCCCAATTTATTAGTCTATTCTTTATTTAATGGATGAAAGCAATTATATATATATATATTATATATATATTATTCTGATGAATGCTTTTGTCATATTCCATAGGTTTTAATATGTTATCTCATGGATTGTCCTTTTTAATGAAATTATTTCTATGATTTATTCTTTAACCCATTCATTCTTTAAGATTTAGTTGTTTCATCTCCAATTCATTTTTTTTAGGTTTTTTGCAAGGCAAATGGGGTTAAGTAACTTGCCCAAGGCCACACAGCTAGGTAATTATTAAGTGTCTGAGACTGGATTGGAACCTAGGTACTCCTGACTCCAAGGCTGGTGCTTTATCTACTACGCCACCCCGCTCCTACCAATTCATCTTTAATATGTTCCCATTAAATACTTTTAATTGCATTGTGATTTGAAAAGGATTTTAAAAATATTTCTACTCTTCTGCTTTCAACTATAAAATTTATGTCCTAGTATATGGTCAGTCTTAGAAAAAGTACAATGAAATGCTACAAAAAAGGTATATTCCTTTCTATTCCCATTCAGTTCTCTCCAGATTTTTATTATATCTAGTTATTCAAAATTCTATTCACCTCTTTGACTTCTTATTTATTCCTTGGTTAGATTTTTTTTAGTTCTGACAGAGGAATATTAACCCCCCCCCCCCATGATAGTGCTACTAGCTATCTCTACCTATAATTCATTTACTTTTTCTTTTAAAAATGAAGATGCTTTAGTATGTGGTACATATACATTAAGAATTGATATTGTGTCATTGTCCATGGTGCTTTTTATCAAAATGTGGCTACTCTATTCATCTCAGGTATTTTATTTTTTATTTTTTGAATTTTATTTATTTAAGGCAATGGGATTAAGTGACTTGCCCAGGGTCACACAGCTAGACAATTTTTAAGTGTCTGAAGTTGGATTTGAACTCAGGTTCTCATGACTCCAGGGCTGGTGCTCTATCCACTTTGCCACCTAGCTGCCCCCTCTAGCTGCCCCCTATTTATTTCTTTTAATTAAATCTATTTGACTCTTACTTTTAACTGAGATCATAAGCACTACCCCTGATGTTTTTGCATTAGCTAAAACAAAATAAATTTTCCCTGAACTCCCCTTTATGTTCTTCCAAAAACTCTTTTCAAGATTGTGACCATTTGCCATTACTTTTTGGGTAGGAGTGATTTTTTTTCAACTTCACTAGGTGCCTCTGAATATGAATCTCAATCTTTTTTATACCATAGTGCTATGATTGTTTCATTTTCCTTTGCTTATTCATTTTTACTTTAATTTAATTTTTAGCAGATTATTATAGTCAGGTTTTAATCTTGAGCTGTAGGTAATTGTTCCCCAGAACTCAAGTCCTTCTCACTGTTAATTTCTAAATTTTGTTTGGGGGTGGTCAGCATCTGGTACTACTCTCTTCTCCTAAGGCACAGTTATGACTCCCAGCCATATAGGTCCCCAAATGGTCTTGCTCCCTGTGCTCACCAGGTGTTCTGCTTGCTCCTCCTTGCTAGCAGCTGCAGCCTGGGATCACATCTGGTGAACACCACTAGGTTTGGCATCTGGAAATGGGGGGTGCTTCTTAACTTTCCCTCCCTCCACTTTCTGAACCCCACATTGTTCATTAGACGAAAGTTTGTCAGATGAAAATTCTTGAGGGTTGCCCCCTGGGTCTATTGTTTGATGATTCAGTGGCATCGAAACAAAAAAGGAATAGCAAATTGTACATAACAGATTTGCAGTTTCATATAAAAATCATCTTATTTTCTATACTACTATAGAATTATTGTTTTATTTCTTTAGTTCAAATTTTTAAAACAAGAATGAAACTTTGAAAATCCATGGGAAAACCAATGAGAGGAAACATGAGATTTGTCTGAAAAGACCAATGTTGATAACTTAGATTCAAAAAGGAAATGCACATAACATGGAATGTATAAGGCAGGGCACCAAATAATTAATTTAAGAGCATGGCATAATCCTATAAAAACTTGAGGGCTAAAAGCTCACAATAAGCAAAATTTGATGAGAGAAGTTAACATCAAGATCATTTTTGTAAAAAAAAACATATTGGAGGGGGAGAGAATGAAAATCAAGGAAGTACTAGAATAGTTATTTTGAATAGATAAGATGAAGTTAATTGTTAACAAAAAGAAGATTTTCTTTCCTCTCCTCCATTCTCTCTCTCTCTCTCTCTCTCTCTTTCTCTCTCTCTCTCTCTCTGTCTTTCTCTATCTCTGGGAGAATGACTTTTGTTCGGCAAATAATAGAACAAATATATCTAAGAGGCAGTACATACTCAAAATAAGTAATGTGGTAGTAAGAGAGACCATGTTACCCTTGATGAATTCAATAATTTGTCACAGATGAAATATAGCTTTTGGTAATGAAAGAGCTGATGGATTTGATTACTAAGCCACTTTTAATAATCTTTGAATGAGTTTAAAGGCCAAATTCCCACTCCCCCCCTCCCTGATTTTCAAAACTAGGAAAAGAACAAAGGCTGAAAGTTATAGATCAACAAGCTTTACTTCAATTCTGGAGAAGATTCTAGAGTGAATCATTAAAGAGCTAAATGACAAACAACTAGGAAAGGAAGAAATGTTTACAAAGTTGTAATATATCTATGTCAAGAACATATACTACACTTACTCATATTCTTTCTTTTTTACATCATTACTAAACCAGGAGATGAAATTAATGTTGTGAATATGGTTTAGCTGCAAGTTAGAGAAGCTTTTGATAAATTATCTCATTTTATACTTGTGTAGAAGATCAAGAATTAGACTATTAGTATAATTAGAATAGTAGTATAATGAGAGATTTAAAACTGGATTGATAAGAAAATCTCAAAGAGTAGTTGTTAAAGTCAAAGTCAGTGTAATAGGCTATTTTCAGTAGAGTATCTCAGGAATTTGTATTTGTTCCTGTGTTGTTTAACATTTTTTTTTTTATCAATTACCTGGAGAAAGGCAGAGATGACATGCTCATCAAAATTGATGACATAAATCTTGGAGAGATAACTGCGAGAGTGTAAGATAGAATTAACATCTAAAGGAATCTTACCAGCCTGGAGCAGCAGGATAAATTTAATATGATATTAAACTCAAAAGAGATTAATACAAGTTTTATACAGGTACAAAAATTCAACTTCACCAATGTAAGATGTGAGAGTCACTTTAAGATAGAGATTGTTCTGAAAAACAAAATTGGGAATTTTAATGGATTATGAAACATGAATTAGTAGTGCGAAATGGCAGTCGGAAAAAGAGAATATAATTTTGCACTGAATTAATACATATATTTTCTAGAAATAGAGAAATGATAGCTTTAATGTACTTCCTCTAGATTGTTATGACCAATCATAGTTTAAGCAGGACTTTAATAAACTGGAGAGTATCCAGAGGAAGATAACTGAGATGATGAAAGACCTTGAGTCTATGTCAGATGAACTTCATGTTAAGGATTTGGACATGATTAGCCTGGGAAAAATAAAGCTCAAGGTGGGGGCAGATAGCTATCTTTCAGCATTTGAAATGCTTTTTTTGTAGGAAAGGAATATTAGATTTGTCTCAGGGGATAGAACTAGAAGCAAAAGGTGGGAGGTTCAAAGAAGCAAATTTAGTTTTGATGTCAAGAAAAACTTCCTAAGGATTAGAGTTGCTTAAATGCAGACATTTTTGTAGGTGATGCCCCCTTGGAGGTCTTCAAGTAGGAGTTAGATGGCTACTTGTCAATTATTTAACAGTGATGACTCATGTATAGGCTGTACTATGTAGCCACTATTACAATACACACACTAATTCTCAAAATCTGTGTTTTTTTAATACTTCATATACATATGTGCATTTGTATTTGTTTATGTATATATACCTATATATTTATGGAAAAAGGTAAGGTGGGGGCGTCTAGGTGGCACAGTAAATAGATTACCAGCCCTGGAGTCAGGAGTACTTGAGTTCAAATCCAGCCTCAGACACTTACTAATTACCTAGCTGTGTCGCCTTGGGCAAGCCACTTAACCCCATTGCCTTGCAAAAATCTAAAAAAAAAAAGTCAGGTGAGATACTGAGAGTTAGAGAGAGAGAGAGAGAGAGAGAGAGAGAGAGAGAGAGGACATTGCTAAGGTTTGCAAAATACTTTTCACTCAAGAGTAACCAATTGAAATGGAATTGGAGGAAAAAGTACTTAGATTTCTGGAATTTCATGGCTTAACATAAAAGAATCATTGTCTTAACCAAGAACTTAATATAATTAGCAAGGCATGGTTTTAAAAAATTTATTTGCCTGGAATTTTACCAATTTAAAGAAGAATATTTTAGAATGAAAAGTAAGAGAGAGGAAGAAATCAAGAAATCTGTGTTCACCACCCCCTCCCCACTCATATCAGAGCAGCAATAATTCCTCATTTGTCCTAAATATATTCCAACCTTAAAGGGTAGGGAAATTAGATGAACTTCACTATTGGATCTGATAATCATTAGTAAGGAGGAGTAGGCGGATGAGGAATCATGAGAAGTAAAATGGGGATAATGACAGCACCTATTTTTTAGATTTTGCTGTGAGGATTAATTGAGATAAAATTTGTAAAAGTGATTAGTATAGTGCCTGTCACATAGTAGGCACTATATAAATGTTTATTCTCTTCCCTTCTCATGAATTTAAATTGTAGATATATCAACTCAGATGGCAAGGGATTGAGCTTTGTGTGTGTGTGTGTGTGTGTGTGTGTGTGTGTAGATGACAAATTCTACAGAGTGAAATTTTGAAATCCTAAGGTAAAAAATTATGATGAGGAAAAAAAAAGAGTTATCAAAAGAAACATATGGTTGTGTAAGAAACTCATCCATCAATTTAAATTTTAAAGATATATTGATGATGGAAGTATGAGCAGGTAAAAGTAGTGGAATCCAAAAGTGACAGAGTCCTTTAAGAATATGGGGGGGCAACTAGGTGATGCAATGGTTAGACCATTGATTATGGAATCAGGATAACCAATGTTCACATCAAGCTTCAGATACTTAACTAACTCTAGGTAAGTATGTAACTCTGGGCAAATCACTTAACCTCAATTGTCTACCAAAAAAAATAGCAAGAATATTTGTGGAAATACTAAGGCCAAGAATGAATTAAAATCAGTAAGCAAAGTTAAAAATGATAAGCAGGAAAAAAAAGTTTTAATAAGGTTCTATTGAGTAAAAGAGGAAGATTAAGGAAAGGTTAGAATCACTGCTCATGGTAGATGGGTCAATGATAAGAGTTGGAGAAGAAAAGTTATAACCGTTCAACTCTTATTTTACATAGAACACAGGTTCATTTGATGAATTCAAGTTACCAGGCCCATATCTGTTTCATTTTTGAAGTAACACTTAGACCCTTCTAGACACTCAGCTAAGAGTGGTGAGGGGGCCCCAAGAGGCAGGTGCTGAGACTTACCTAGTGACAGATCCACCCAGCTCAACACCAAGTTCCAACTATAAGCTTTTTAAACTCAGCAACCTAAACATACACTATTGTAACTGGAATTACAGGCATCAGACTTGTCCTCCAAAGAATTTAAAGTGTACTCATTCCAAATATAGGACCTCTAAAAATTCCTGTATTGTTATTTTTTTACTTTGAAAAATTAGAGTGTTCAAAGCAAATCTGAGTCACCTGGATACCCCAGTTAGGAATAATGATGGAAAAGGACCCTGATTCTATTTTGTTGTCTTTCAGAACTGGGGCCCTTATTAAGAGGGATGGCTGGGGGCATCTGTATTGTGCTACTAGAGGTGAAATTCTTGGATCAGTGCAAGATGAATCAGAGTAAAGTATTTGCCAAGAATGCTTCATTATTCAAGAATGAAAGTTGGAGGTTCAAAGATGATCAGATAATGTCATGGTTCCAACCATAAATGATGCTGACTAGTGATTCAACCTGTTCTTTCCCTGACCCATCTGGCAGCTTCTAGGAAATCAACATCTTTGGGTTCCAGGGGAGTACAGTTGCAAAGCTGAATAAAATAGAATGTCGAAAACAGGTAAAGAAAATTTTACCATATTGATAAAATGTCACCCAACATGAGTGAAACCATAATTCCATACTAAAAATACTAAAGGGGTGTTGCTACTAGTTGTGCTTTTACTGAATGTCACTAATCAAACCTCCAGGCCTGATATTACTACATGTAATTTCATGGTGCTTCCAAGATATGGGAAAGACCTACATCTAAAAGGTCAAAGTCTCCCACTAAATCTAGAACCCACACTAGAAGTCTTGTTTCCCATACCATCAGACCATTGGCTAAGATGGTTCTGGAAGAGGCAGTGAGAAGGGTGCCTTTGGCACAGCATTCTCTGATATATATATATATATATATATATATATATATATATATATATATATATATATATATATATACATATATACATACATATATATATGTATATACATATATTAATCAATATAGTATGCATATCATGTCATCATTCATTTGATGTCAGGGTCTTCTTTGATTACAAAAGGCAATCAATTATCTGTTACATTTTGGGATCCTGAAAGAAGTGGCAGGTATGATTGCTGAGCCAAGTCAATGATCTTTGAAAGATTATGGAGAAACACTTCAGATTTGGAGAAGGACAAATATTTTGATTTTCGTAAAAGAGAATGATGTAGAATATGTGAACAATAGTCCATTGAGTTTGACTTTGATGCTAAGTTCTTGTAACTTTTTATGAGAGCAATGGTTAGTGAAAATTTAGAAAAGAAAGTTGTAATTGTAGTATAAAATAGGTTTCATCATGAATAAGTAATCCTATATTCCCCTCATTTCCTTTTTTGACAACGTAACACATCAGGATCTGCTCTAGTATGAGCAGGACACTATTGACTTGTGACTTATGAAGAAGAACTTAATTTGTCATCACTTATGGTGAATCAACCATACCAACTTCTTCTCAACTGTAGTAAGCACCAACCCCTGGAAGTGTTTACAATACAGCTTTGTTTTTGAAAAGAAAATGCAAAAGTAATTTTTATAATATAAATTCTACTTTGTTGTGGACTACCTCTCCCATTCTACAATGAAGAGAACTAATAATTATTTTTTGTGTATTCTTATTTCTTATGTGTGGAAAAAAAACAACTTTCAGATTACACCATATTGTTTATACTTAGGCCATTTATAACAACAGATTAAATGTTAGAAAATATAGCTAAAATCCATCCAGAAAAATGAAACAACATATGTATTTTAGAATTTGGATGTTTAATTACTAGTTAGTATTATTTCACTGTTCACTTTCAAATCCTACATATATTTAAACTGTATTTATGACTCATACAATTACTTAGACAAAGACCAGTTATGTTACTAGAAGTTTAAATGGTATATTGAATAAATTCCTTTTCCTTAAAATAAATATTAGGATTTATTATTAAAAAATTCTGTTTTCCAGATTATAGCATGTACTTGAAAAGACAGCTTCTGGAACTTGTCCATCACTATGTATAGCTGTGAAGACAGTAAAAATGAAAAATGAGCTAGGTACATTGTTGCATAAAAACAAAAGAAATGGATGCATTGCATTTAGGAAATTAATTATAAAGTATCTTTAATAACCCAAAGTTTCCCATGAATGCAATGTTCATAATTTTAAAATAAAATCTTCTACTATTGCAGGAAATTCTGAAGAATTAAGAAGAAATATTTCACAGAAGACAATGGAAAGATATATGGTAAAAGTGAGCAGGTTGATACGTTTAACCAACGAGGAATTCTACATATGAGCAGAAGCACAAAATAGTTTTCAAGAGATAAAGATTACAAGTAGATAGCCAAAATGTTCCATTATCACCTAAAAATGTCAGGAGGAAGCAATAAAGTCTTCCAGCTCCTTATGTATCACCTGAAGCAGAACAACAGAAGAAAATGGACAAAAAATGCATAGGATGGGTAGGAATAGATAGTTTTTGATCTATGTGGTTGGAACTCCTATATCAATGAAAATCACAAATCCATTCAATGATTTGGCTATATATGTGCATGTCTCCTGATTAGAATGAACACTTCTAGGACAGAGATTATTTTGCTTTTGGCTTTATATTCCCAGCACATGGCATAGTGCTTGCCACTTATGATTTATAATTTGATAGGAAAAATAGCAGAATACAAAATAAATACACCAAAAAAATCAGCTTTTCTATATAGTACTAAAAAAAGCCAAGAAAAATAACAATAAAAGACATTTCATTCAAAAAATTACAAAGTTATATGAAATAAAATAAACTATATAAGAGCTAACTGACCAAGACATAATAGGAATTTATCCATAGTACTATAAAACATTTTTTATAGATATAAATGAAGATGAATAGAGAGAGTTTGTTATTTGGCTCAGTCAATATAATAAAAATACTACCTAAATTAATTTACAATCAAATTTCCAAAATGATACTCTACAGAAATAGAACAACAACAAAATTCATTTGAAGGAACAAAAGATGTAGAAGGAAATAAAAAGGAAAAAATATGACTTAAGGGAGTATTACCAGTCTCTAAGCAAGTAGTACAAAGTGATAATCAATAAAACTATTTCAGAATCAGATAAAAAAAAAACTACTTTCATTGACTTGCTCATCTTTTGCAGGATGAAACAAAAGTTTATTAATTGCTATTCTCTCATCACTAATATCATCCTTCCATTTTAGGCTTGTGATCTGTTTTCTCTTTCTATTTATTTTCTCTTTCTGATATAGTTTATTTCCATGAAATCATCACTTTTGTTTCTTCCTCTATTGATATTTGTTCAAAAATTGTATATCATGCTTCCTCCTTTGACTTCCAGGTTTTTCTCACATAAATTTATTTTCTTAATATTCAATGTTACTTGTCCTCCTCCAGCTTTTCTCCTTTTATCTGCCAAGAAAGTGATATAACAGCCAAAAAAAAAATTAAAACTACCATAGGCTCTGTTTTGGCATAGGTATCAGACTGAAGTGATAACTTCCTCTGACCCCAACAAAATATCCTGGGTCACACTGAAACCTTTTTAGGGTGAGAAGACATTGGCAGAAATACTCAGTATAACAATGAATTCATAGCTATTCATAAGAACTTGAGTGTTTGTTTTCATTTGATTTAATCTCAATTTTTATATAGATAAATGAGAGTTTCTTCCCTTGGATTGGCATCTAAGCACCCTTGAATAGTTTTGTTTAAAAAAACAACAACAAATCTCTGAACTATTAAAGAATTCAGACTGAAATTCTGGAAGAGAAGACCAGTTCCTGATAAGATACTTGTGGGAAATGTATTTGAGAATGACCACAGAAGAGAATGGATAGATTTTTTTTTTGTACCTTTGTTTGGATGTGAATGCAACCCCTGTTGTAAAGCCTTTAGTTTGGAACATTCTCCTTTTAGGTAGAGAAAAACACCCTGACTTAAGGGCAGAACTGAAGAGAGGGGAGAGCTTCTGTTCTCAGCTCTGAATGTTTAAAAAGTTCAAGAGACAATTTCTACCTAATTAATAATTCTAGAACATTACCAATAAAATGGATAATTGACAATTTAGAATGCCAAAGACCAATCATGACAATAGGCTCACAGTTTTTATATCCTTGGAAGAGCTACAAGATGCAGTCCTCAAGTCAGGAGGACCTGAATTCAAATTTGACCTCAGATACTTGACATTTAATGACCTTGGACAAGTCACTCAGTCCCCGTTGCCTCATATCCGGGACCATCTCCAATCATTCTGATTCATATCTGGCTGCTGTATCCAGATGTCTCCAGAGGAAAAAAGTGAAGCTAGTGACTAAAATCCATTTCACTTGCTGCTCATGACATCACCTCGGTGATGCCATGGTCTTCTTCAAGAATGAAGTACAACAATTATGTCATTTACTTCTAAATTGTCCAGCTTAGTGCAAACTAATCAAAGAATTTATCCTCACCAATACTAGTGTAGAGCACAATGGGCTTCAGATTCAATTCCTCATACAGTTGAATGGGTTCTGAACGCGATTGAAGAGAAAGTTAATTCAATATTATTATCAGCAAAGTCTTTCAGAAACTGAAAATCCTGTAAGCTTCTTGAAAAAATTCCTGACCCTAATTCAATGACTGATTATTAAATTGAGAGAGAAATAATCATTTTTTCTTACAGTCAATTTGCCCTTTTTGAGTCTCTTAAAACAAGAGTATCCCAGAACTCTACAAGCTAAAGTTTTCAACCTTAGCACACAATCGAATTCAGCTTCAATGGAAGAGACCAACCATACTACCTATTGCTGAAGGAAAAGACTATGGGAGCTAGCAGTCATTGTTCAATAAATTATAGATAAGCTCCCCAAGCATGAACTTTTCTCTTTCCCAGCCTTGAATCTGGAAGAAAACCATTATACCTCTAGACCATACTTGAAATTGGGGTCAGTTTATCAATTTTAATTGATATTTGTTGTTTTCACACAGAAGATAAACATCTCAGAATGAACACTTCCTGAAAGCTTAGTATTTATAATCTTGGTAGCTGACCAATTATTAAAAGAAAGAATGAATGTTTGCTTTAACTTTAATGAGTTAGTGGTAATGTTCAATATATTTCCCTTGAGATGGGGTTAGGGTTTTGTTTGTTTTTTTTTTCTATTTTGATCTTCTCTACATATCATCATGTTATATTGGGTGCTACCTTTTAGTAAATATACTGATAAACTGGAGTTGGTCCACAAGTTGGAGATTATGATGTTGAAATTCCTAGATGCCACACAAGGATTGGGAAAAGAGAAATTGGAGATATTTAGTGCAGTGAAGACAGAAAAAGGACATAATAGCTATCTCTATGTATTGAAAAGCTGTTGTGTGGAAAAGGAAGGGAATCTGTTCCTCTTGACTTTAGAAGGCAGAATTAGGAGTAGTGGGAAGAAGTGACAGATGACAGATTTTAGGTACAAAGAAATGAAAAACTTCCTAATCTTTAAAGTTATCTAAAAGTGAATTGTGCTGCTTCAGGAAGGAGTGGACTCTTCCTCAATAGAGGTCTTCAAATAAAGACCAGATTAACATTTACCAGGTGTGTTGTGGATAAATGGTATCAAAGGGTCCAGATGAAAATGCAATTGGAAAATATTTAAGAAAATACATATAAATATAACAGATAATATAACATTTTAGAACTGGTGATATGTGGTTTATAGGGATCCTTAAGTTTGGATTATTGGTCCCATTTCTATTTGAGTTCAACATTACTCTTATGTAGCAGATTCTTGTTTAGGTATTGGTCAAACTAGATTCTGACTTCTGAGATCCTTTTCAGCTTTGGCACTCTGTGTCTTCACTGATAAAGGGTACTTTATGAGTAGATTACAACAGTGATCCCTTGAAGTCAACTGGCAAAAATAACCCAAAATAGTTAACACAATGAATGAAACATCTCAGAAAAATCTTGCCTATGCTAGAAAAAGGAAGTCAATTAACTGGTCATTTTTATCACTTTCTACCATTCCATGTGTTGTGGTATTTCTAATCAGAAAAAAAAGGTGAACATCTGACAGAGATGGGGGAAAAAAAGAGTTTACATCAAAAACTTGTTGCAAAGTAGACCTGAGCCAACAGCCTGTTCTTTCAGATGCATAATGTGGAGGCATGCTCCTCATACTATTAGGAGAATGACCATTGTTCCTCTTTTGGTTGACCTAGATTGCAGAGACAGGAGATTAAATTCTGGATAAATTAATTCTAGGGCAAAATAACATTTAGAGCTTAACTTTGCTTAACTGTTATGGACAGCTTTGGAAGGTTTTTTTTGCAGAATAATATTTTTAAATGCATAAAATAAATACTTATAAAGGAAAGAAATTATACTATAATGTAATCTCAATATATTTTATATAGACATACACACATATATACACATATATATACATACACACATACATGTATACATACAAGTTGACTTCAGGTTATGAACATTTATTTAGAAGATCTATTTTCTACCAAGATATTCAAAGCCAGTTGAATTTATCAAATATATAAAAGAATAGGAACTAAATAGTTGGAATAGTTGCTAATGGTGGACCATATTAATATAATAAAATTCTGATTTTATCTAAATAAATTTACAAAGAGTGCAATAGCAATCAAACTACTAAGGGTTACTTTATAGAACTATACAAAATAATAATAAAATTTATTTGGAGGAAGAAAATAAACATCTCAAAAGAAATAATGGAAGAAGGTAGGAATAAAGGAAAACTACCATTTTCAGATCACTAACTATATTATAATGTCCTAATCATCAAAACTACTTGGTAATGCTTAAGGAATAGAAAGATTAGAAGAGCAGTGAGATTAAATAAGTAAAATCATAAAGATAACTGGCATAACCCCAGGCAGGTCTAAGTGAACATGAATATTGCAGAATTTAACTAGAAATCAAATTAATTAAGCAAAATTTTAGTTATTTTTATTTATTTGGTGATGCTGGAGTTCAGTTTATATTCAAGATGGTTCTTAATGATCCAAATTAGTATTTTATATTATGTAAAGTAGTCACGTTACAAAGCTTGGCAGGCATACTTGCCTTTAAAAGGAAACTGAAGAAATATCTGCCAATGTATAGAAATCTCCTTTCCCTAGACTACATGGTCTAGGAAAGTATTTAAGATAATAGTGTGAGAAAACATTGTTCAAATTCCAGCTTTCTGTTTTACAACTTGTGAGAATGGGAAAGTCCTTTCTCTTTCCTTAAATTCATGTATTAAAATGAATGGTTTAAACTAATGTTCCTTTCAGCTCTAAATACTATATATGTTTCTGTTTACATCCACAAAATGTTATCCTTCACTTCTGCCCTTTTAGCACCTCTGCTTCAAAAAATCAACTCAAATAGCATCTTTAGAAAATCTTTGCTGATTCTTCTTGTTACTAGTGCTCTCTCACCTCCTAATTATCTCTTATTCTCTCTCCCTTTCTCTTATTATCTTTCTCTAATTCTTTCTTTCATTCTTTCATTCCCTTTCTCCCATTCTCTTCTTTGTCTCTCATTTTCTCTTTCTCATTCTCATTTTGTCTTCCTCATTCTCTCGTTCTCATTTTCTCTCTTATTCTCTTATTCTATATTTCTCATTCTCTGTCACTCTCTTTCTCTGATTTTATATTTCTTATTCTCTCATTCTTATTTTTTCTTTCTCCATATACATGCATATACTTATCAAATAGAGTATAAGTTTCTTGAGGGCAGGGACTATTCTTAACAAGCCTGGAACATAATAAATTCATAACTAGCCTGGAACATAATATGCTTACCAGATATTTGGTGATAGGCTGATGGCTTTGCCACCCTAACTTTTGACCCATCTCTGGATTACCTAACTACTGCTGATAGGACACTGGTCAGGCAGTAGTGACTGGTTAAGTCCTTAACTCCTACTTCAACAGGATATTAATTTGTGAATACACTTTTTTGTTTTGTTCGGAGGTACCATCAGCATCTCTTTCTTGGGCAAGCACTATAGATAGGGCAATGAACTGGGTCTTAGAAGTGGGTAAAAGGAAGAATGATAGCGATAGCTGGATTCTGTTTGAGAATTTGCACAACACTTAAGCTACTGCCTGAAATAAAAAAAAAAACTCATCTTTTTTTAACATCATTTCCCAGGTGATACTGTATTGCTGTGAATCAAGGTACATTGTGATATACCTAGAAAAAAATTTTCAAGTGGCCTAGAGGACAATGGGAATAAATATGTGGGTATAAATGGAATATCATATATAAATAATGATGGCTTATGCAAAAGAAGTAGTAGGGAAAAGATATCAAGAAAATGCATGATTAGCCATGGAGGTGAGCAGGTTATAGAGCAAGAATGAGAGGTAGCAGGTACTAATGGCAACCCCTTCAGCATTCTGCATAGTTCATTATAGACCCTATAAGAAGAGTCCACAAAAGTGGATCACTCTAGGCTCCTGACATAGTCCTGTTGGTTCTATGACCCCTAAATGACAAAGAACCAATTGAGAATCTGTTGTGGCTGAGATTATCTATTACCTACCAGGGGACTCAAGGTCCTTCTTCAGAAGATAGATTTTTTTACTTGGGGGAGATTAAATAAGTGGGAAAAAACTGACGCAACTTGGTTGCTATTGACTTCCCTGCCTTGACTTCCATTGCCTAATTCTCACAGAGTGAAGGAATAAAGTAAATCTTGTGACCATAAAGTATAGGGGTTTTATCATCATTTCAAGATGTAATCCTCCCTAACTGGCTTTAAACAATCAAATAGAGGAGTCTGGATTTTAGGCCAGGTGATACATACCTTTCTTACTTCTGGTGGGAAAGTCAGGAGCTGGAGAAAACTGATTCCTGAGAAAGAAACATCAACAGAAAAGCCATTCTTTAGATAGATACATAGAAGCTAAATAGAGTAAATGCAAGATTTGTGCCTATCAAGGTTACTATAATATAACTATTAACCACCTCAGAGGCATTGTGAGTAGAGTACTGAGTGGTCTGGAGAGTGATTTGATCCAGTTTGTACATGATTAGTTATGGAGGTGGGCAGGTTATGGAGCAAGAATGAGAGGTAGCAGATACTAATGGCAGCCCCTTCAGCAATCTGCATAGTTCATTATAGACCTTATAAGAGGAGTCCAACAAAAAGTGGACCACTCCAGGCTCCTGACATAGTACTGTTGGTTCTATGACCCTAAATGACAAAGAACCAATTGGGAATCTGTTGTGGCTGAGATCACCTATTACCTATTACCTACCTAGAGAGAAGTGACATGAGAAGGACTGAAGGAGAACATATTTGGGAGGTGGGAAAATTATAAGAAAAATATTGTAGTAATATGGGGAGAAGATAACAAGAGCTTTCAATAGGGTGGTAGCCATGAGAATGGGAAGAAGTGTTAGATTTGAGAGAAGTTGTAGAGCTGGAGTCAAAAAGATGTGAAATATGGTACAGTATCAGTTTTTTAATAGTATTTTATTTTTTCACTACATATTGCTGAAAATTTTTGCAATTTATATTTTACAAGATTTTAGTTCCAATTTTTTCTCTCTCCCTTCCTTTCCTCTCTTCTTCTGAAAATAGTAGGTAGTTTGATATAGTTTTTACATGCGCTATCATTTATATTTCCATGTTAGTCTTAGCAGTAGAAAACAAAATGGAACAAAAGGAAAAAATAACCATGAGAAAGAATAAAGTAAGTGAAGAAAATATGCTTTGATCTTCATTCAGAGTCCATCTGTGCTATATCTAGATATGGATACCATTTTCCTTAGCAAGTTCTTTGTACTTGTCTTGAGAAGAGCTGGGTCATTTGAGGCTGATCATCACACAATCTCATGTATACAGTACCAGTTTTGGCAGGCATTTATGAAGGATATCGAAATTATGCTAGTTTATTAGAACACTCATTGAAATGAAATTCAGTGAAACTATGAAACAGGTACAATGAAACAGGCTCTGGGAGTCAGTTGACTTGAGTCCTGGTTCCAACTCTGCCACTGTCTATTTGACCTTGGGTAAATTCCATCTCTTCTCTGAGCTAAATATACCTTATCTACAAAAGGAACGAGTTGGATTCAGTCTTATTCAGCTCATTCTATGACTTATTTGTTTACTGTTTAGGTTCTGAGAGCATCACCATGGAAACCAAATCACTAAGTGTTGCCAGGGAGACAATTATCAATACTTAGCTCTGACATTACTGTCACATCTGAAGTGACTTCAGGAGGTTGGCCATATTCCAAGTGGTCTGAAAGATAATTTGTTAGCTTAAAAATTATTATTTGGGATTAAAAAGCTACTAAGTACCCTGTACTCTCTACTATTAAGAATCTGAACCAGGTAAGGGTTTGAAATAGGCTTGCCAAAAGGAGGGGTTCAATTTTGCCAAACTAATAAATATTTACTTTAAGCATAAACACCACGTCAGGAACTGTGGCTGATAACAAAAAATTTAAAGCCTGGTTCTTGCCAAAAAGTTGGATAAATATGATGTCATCATTACTACAGTTAACATTTATATAGGATCTTGAAGTTTGTAAAGTGCATAAAAAACCATCTCAATAACCTGTGAAGTATTTATTATAGATGTTATTATCTCTTTATTGGAAAGGTGGAGTCTCAGAGAGGTTTGGTGATTTGCCCAAGATCATACAACTAGGGTGAGAGGTATGATTTGAACCCAAGTCTCTCCATACTCCAAGTCTAGTAGTCTTTTCATAATACTATAATGCCTCTCTCATGTGTATATGACAAAGTTCCATGAGATTTGACTGGTAATTATGTCTTTGACACTAGCTACTCAATAATGGGGACAAATTGGTTAACCTGAAATTTGTATTCCTATCTCTGTAATGGGCAAATATAATAATACTTACAGTAATTGCTTCAAAGTGAGGTCAGTGATTAAAATATTATGTAAACTTTCAAAACACTATGTAAACATGAACTATTAGCATTATCTGATACTTTATAACAGTACAATATGGAAGTAACTTCTCATGTTTATGCAAAACACTGTGAGTTTACAAAACCAGTCATAGTTTACGTTTACAAAAGTGTCGATTGCAACTCATCTAACCTTTTTTTCTGCATAACTATGTTCACATAAATTTTGTACAAACTAGAATTTTCTTGATCTATTACCACTGTGTAGATACCAGTATGGCATTCAGGCTCTTTGTTAATCTGTTCATTTCCAACTCTGCTGTTTAGCCTTGGTAAAACAATGATAGCAAAACTGTGTGAGTACTTTTCTATTTATTCCATCTTTTCCCTCAGGTATAAAAATCCATCCGCTGAAGAAGAATTTTGGGCCATTCAGTGGGTTGCAGTGAATCTCTGCCACAATACATTCCCAATTGGGTTTTTTGTTTTTGATTTTGGTCACTGGGACCTTTAGTTTTCTCAGCAGTTGGGAGTTGGGTGTCTGGGTTGATCCACTGCTGTTTGGGCTCCCATTGTAGAGGCTGAAGTGAATTGTAATCATTGCTGATGGGGCTATTTATGTCTGCAATAAATCTTGATTTATTCTGTAACTCTCTAAGTCTCTCATATATTCACCATGTGGATTTATTAATTTAAACCCAAGTACTGATTAACTTGTCTACCAGGCTAATTTACCCTTCTGGTCATACTCCTTTGACTTACATTCAAGGATCTCTGAGACTTGATGCTGTTCTGTTTTTCTGGATTTTTTTCAAATACCCTTTTCCCTCCTATTTCTGTATCTCAGAATACAGCAGTACCCTGGCTGTTCAAATTGAGCACTCCATTTTGAAAACAACTCAAATATCACTTACTACATGAAGCTTTTCATGATCTCCAGTGCCATTAATACTCACATAGTATGCTGCATCTCTCAACAATTTATCATGTAAATTTATATCACATATTAAGAACTTATTTATAGAATATTGCCATCTATAGATATAAATACATATGATAAGGGAATTTTGATGCAAGAAAGTATTGGGATCAATCTCCTCAGTGTCGGGGATAATAAAACTATGAATTTGTTTTAAGCCTGACAAGAGGCCTTTGGACATAGAAATATAGTTATGAGAGAATCCCTCCCTTGTCCTTTGATTTTGCTTGACTGGAATCAGGCATGAGAAGAGACCTCCCTATCTCCAGAGCCTCATGGATAGCCCTTTCTCCTGGGAATAGTTCCCTCCCTCTTGTTTGTGTAGAGTTCCTAGGTCATATTTGCACATTTTGATTCATTCCTTTCTCCTGGGAATTTAGCAGATTAAATACCCTAACACCTAGACATGTGGAATGTGGGGGGAGGGGTAGTCTGAATTCACTATTTAAACTCACTCTTCTCTTCCTAAAGCAGGCAATTAGTGTGACCTGTATTAATTGTCTTCAGCAATTAGTGTGACCTGTATTAATTGTCTTCTGCTGTTCCTGAACAAATTCATAAAAAACTTGGTTTAAAAGGGATTCTTTGTTCTTGTCTGTGTTTGCTCTCAAACCTAACCCCTCAAAATCTAACCCTGACTAAGGGGCTTTTAGTCTTATTTGGGGGGGTCCCCTCTCATAAACAGCTAGATCAGGAGATTGTGAAATCTATAGTATCCTCTATTTAGCAAGTTGGGGGAGGGGGCAACTCCTGTTTCTAATCCTCCTCATTTAGGCAGGTTTAAAACTAGTTCCACTTTTTCTCCAGCCCAGTTCTTTTTTTTTTTTTTTTTTTTTTTTTTTGCAAGGCAATGGGGTTGAATGGCTTGCCCAAGGCCACATGGCTAGGTAATTATCAAGTGTCTGAGGCCAGATTTGAGTTTAAGGTACTCCTGACTCCATCCAGCCCAGTTCTTGATCATGAAGTCCAAGCTGCTCTGCAGGATGATCAGGTGAGAAGAGAGGATGTGGGAAAAGTAAGATTGATGGGGCTAAAAGTTTAGAAATCAGGCCCCCACACCAAAGAGATATCTGTCAGAAAAACTAATATTGAAGAAAGAAAAGGGAAACAAATAAAGGAGGCATGATCTAAGATGATAAATTTCCTAAGGGGGTGGGGAGGAAAGCAGACTGATCAAAATAAGAGAAATTCATTAGAAAAACAGTATAATTATTTGTGTCTATGTCTTGTTCTGTTAGGCTATTTAAAATTCATCAGGACAGGAATTCTGTTTTATGTATACTTTGTATCTTTCCCAAATTCCTAGCACAGTGTCCTGAAAAGAGTAGGATTTTAATCCATGCTCACTAAATAAGGGCAATGGAGGAATTAAGTTCTAAATAGTTATGAACTGAGTCACTTTCAAATTGTTTCTCTACCTATATTGAGTCTCTGGTTAGCGTTTCTGACTCTGGGCCTAACATAGTTTTTCCAATTTTCTAATGGAAAGAGTGGGGACTATTGAAAAGGAAATTATAAATGGCATTAACATCCTGATCCTTTATAAGTAATATGAATTCCCCATAATAAAGATTTGTATTTCTTTTTGTTGTTCAAATAATTATAGCATCTAATAGTTCAAATTATACCAGAAACGAACTACTCCAACCCTATCTGAAATAGAAAACCCTCTACACCAGAAGTGTTAATATTGCATGTTGAGAATACTTAGGGGTAGCAGGATCAGATTAAAATGTAATGGGGACAAATAAACAAAATAAATTAAAATATACTAAAACATAAATAATATTAATGTGAGGTTTTCTATGAAAATAAGACCTGCAGGGATTCATTTTCAAGTCCAGTCTTTGGTTAAAGACCTCTAGTGAGGGAGAACACAATAGCTGTTAAGGCAACTCATTGCACATTCAGAATAACCTTTCCTTCATTCCTTTGTGTTTCACATTTATATGGGGACTTTCAAACAGAAAAGATTATAGTAATTTTATTTTTTTAAAAGCTATTTTTTCCAATTACATGAAAAAAGTTTTAACTTTTTTTAAAATTTGAGTTTGAAATTCTTTCTCCCTCCCTGCCCCACCCCCCCACCACTGAGAAAAGTAATTTGAGATAAATTCACTGTGTGTAGTCATGCAAAACATTTTCATATTAGTCATGTTGTGAAAGAAAACACAGGCAAAAAAGACATATACAGTTAGCTAAAAAAACTAGTATGCTCAATCTATACTCAAACTCCTTCAATTCTTTCTCTGGATGTAGAGAGTACTTTTCATTGAGTCCTTCAGAATTATTTTAGATCATTATGTTGCTGAAAACAGCTAAGTCAGTTTCAACTGATAATCATACAACCTTGCAGTTGCTGCTTTCTGTGCTCTCTTGGTTCTACTAATTTTATTTTGCATCAGTTCATATAAGTCTTTCCAGGTTTTTCAGAAAGCATCCTGTCTATCATTTCTTATAGAACAAAAATAGTATTCCATCATAATCATATACCTTTCCCCAATTGATGGACATCCTTCAATTTCCAATTCTTTGTCACCACAGAAGAGGTAATAATAATAATAATAATAATAATAATAATAATAATAATAATAATATAAATGTTTTGGGTACACACACACATTCTTTTTCTTTTTCTTTTTTTATTTCTTTGGGATACAGATCAAATAGTGCTATTATGATTCAAAAGGTCTGCACAATTTTATAGTCTTTTGGACATAGGGTAATTCCTTTAAGTTCATGACTGTTTTCCAGATATCTTTAATGTGCACTGGATGTGCTGATTTTACCACCCCCCCCCTTTTCCTCTTTCAGAGGCTTCTGGGACCAGTAGATAAGAGAGTAAGATTACTATCTGGGTGGTTTGAAAATGAGTATAAACTCTGAGGTCAGGAGTGGTATTAGGAGGCATAAGATTAGAGGTAGAGCCATGGTAATAGAAAATGATTCATTTAAGAGCCATCTGATGTCTGGTGGCATGGTCAATCAGAGCAAGTAATATACAACAAGCATTATTATTATATTATTATTTTTATTGTCATATGAACCAGGTACTGTGCAAAGTGTTGGGAATACAAAGGTAAAATGAAAAAGTTTCTATCCTTTAGAGGCTTATTAGTAATGAGGGAATATGTACCCAGAGTCAAGTACTAGATTTTCTTTTTCAGTCAATGTCAGGATATTTTCTCTGTAGTATCAACTATCTTTATATAATGACAAAAGCAAATTGTTCCTTTCAAAATAGATTAAAGGCTCATTCGTGCCTACTTTACATTTTTGATTGATTCTTTGGATCTATATTGTCCCTGTGTATTTAATTACATTAATTGTGGGAGAGATATAAACTCCTAACCTTATATATACAAAAAAGGTAATTTTAGGAGAAAGTTTACAAGGGGTGGAAAAGCTCAAGGCGATGGAGATTGAACTAATTTTTGAACGGAACTAAGGATTCCAAGAGCAAGATGTAAGGAATAGGTGCATTTTAATCATGGAGCTTAGCCAGAATTCAAGGACATAGATGAGAGATGGAGTTGCTGTATGTAAAACAGTAAGTCAGTATAGCCAGATTTTAAAGCATATGTAGGAGAGTATTGTACAGAAAGACCTGGAGAGTAGAGAGGAACCTGCTTGTACATTATTTAATTTTCTAATTCAAATTCTTTCACAAATAATTAAAGTGTCAACCATAGAAATTATAAAAATAGAGGACACCTGAATAGAGAGTGCTAAACATAATGGGTTATTCCAAACAAGTCCTAACAATGGATGTGTATTGCTTTTTTTATTGAATTACAAAATTCATAGTTAATAGAAAGACAGAAATTAGAATGATTCTGGATTTCATTATGGCATGATAATGCCTTTCATGTATGTCATCAATAAAAGAATGAAATCTGGCACATGGGCTGAATACCAATGATGATGTATGTATGGGGTTTCTTTTTTGTTTTTTTACATTGACTTCGGATTTCCTTTTGAATATCCAGTAGATGAGAGATAGAATTTTTTTTATATGAGATGATTCTCAGAGATCCCTGAAACTCTCTAGGAGAGAGAAGAATGGAATAAGATTAAAAAAACTGGTGAGATCACTAAGTAAATATAAAAACTACAAAAAATTCCAACATATTATTCTTATTAATTCATTCATCTATCCATTCAAACAACATTATTATATAGTTCTAAATATACATACTGCTGTATTTTGTGCTAGTTAGTGGAGTGGGAATGAAGTAAAGTGAGGTAGGGAAAAAAAGGGTTAAGTCCTGGTCCCTCTAGATAATCATAGGGCCTAGGGGAATTACATAGAAAAATAAATAACTGTGAAATGAATATTAAATAATAAAGAATAAATTAAGTGCTACCTGAAGAGCTTGCTGAGGGGAGGTAAAGGAGGTAATCACTGAATGAGGAAATCAGAGAAAGCTTCCAGAAAGATATAAGCATAATCTTGTTGAAGAGATGAAAAAGGTAAAATAGAAAGATAGTTCTAAGGGCCATTACTTCTTCAATTTTTTGAAGAAAATAGACTATCATAGATGAATGGCATTTGGACATGAATCAGCAATGCAGAATAATAAAGACGCTACAGTTTTATAGTGTTTTACATTTATGAAACCATGTTATCTACAGGATTTATTTTGATCCACATGACAATCCAGTAAGATACTTTCTTTGAGGAAGAAGTACTCTGATTTTATCAGTTTGTAGAACTTCCATTTTTGAAACACCTGTCACAAGACGGTTGATTAATTTGTAACTTATAGTCTTAGATGCTCCTGGGGCAATAAGTCACTATTAAATGACTTGTCCATAATTATATGTGTGTATCACAGGTGGGATTTGAACACCGTATTTTATTTATTTATTTATTTTTGGTTTTTGCAGGGCAATGGGGTTAAGTGACTTGCCCAAGGTCACACAGCTAGGTAATTATTAAGTGTCTGTGGATTTGAACTCAGGTCCTCCTGATTCCAGGGCTGGTGCTGTATCCACTGCACCACCTAGCTGCCCTGAACATACATATTCTTGATTTCAAGGAAACACTATCTACTTATGAGGTATGCCACACATTATCATCCCTATTTTATATATATGAAGAAAACTGAGGATTAGAAAGGTTAGGTCATAGAGTCCCAGAATCATAGAATCTCAGTCTATTCTGGAAGAAAAATTCCTCTTACAACATATCTGCAAAGTGCTCATTTACCTTTTGCACCAGGGAGGAAGAAGTCAATGTTCTCAAGGTCAGACAGACCTCGGACTCCAACCCCAATGTTCTGATTCTGCTGATTGGATCCTTCATATCTTGACCTGAAGATACCAGAATATACTGACAGAATTATGGCATACAAACATTTAGAAAATAATATTGCTCTTTGGTTAGATGCTTGCTTTTAATAATCGCTCAGAGTTTTTCTCCTAGAACATCATCTTTGTAGAGGAAAGAGCAAAAAAAAATCAAGGTAGTGAGTGACCATGGTGGTGAACTTCTATAGATAGACCGAAAATCTTGCAAATCACTGTGGAAATGGGGATGGGGGAGGTCTTGAGCAGATTGATTTATAACAAAAGATTAGAGAAGCTAATTGAGCATAACTTAGTTAAGTAACTACTGAGATGTGATAATTATCATTGAATATCTGAAAGGGGTGATGTCCCAAAGATGGAGATCATTATTTTAGATTTGTATAGGGCCATAATTAGAGTTAATGTGCTAAAATGGAGAAATATCCAGTGGATTCAATGAAAAAAATCTTGAAAAATGAGTCTTTTCCGAGGTTTTCAGGAAAGCATAGTTGCACTGCAGTCAAACTCAGCAAGGATTTAAGGTATAGAGTAGAAATGATACTACATTATCACTCAGCTATCAAACTAAAGGACATCAATTATTATTTACTTACATTATATATGTGTAAATACACTATATATTAGTGAATATAAACCTTGAATACTTATCATTCAGGGCATCTCTCTTTTCTATTGGTTATATTTAATTCAAAGAATTTTAGTATATTAGTTAAACATCCTGATCTAGTCAATAACCAAAAAAAAAATTAAGTATCTACTATGGACAGGGTACTATACAAGCTATTCTAGATGCAAATTCAGAAATAAAATAGTCCCTCACCTTCAAGGAGTTTACATTCTATTGGTCAATATATTTACACTTTTTTTGTGTAGTGTTGTGGGGATGCATCCGAACCTGATGTTTCATCACTTCAAATAATTCCTGGTAAATAAATTCATTCTCTAAATGCAGATTGACAAGAGTCATATTACTTTTGAGTTTTCCAGAGTTTCTTGGGCATCCTGAGACATGCAGTGACATAGTAAATGTGTGTCAGACTCTGGTTTTCCTGATTCCAAAGCCCTTCTTCCAGCCACAATGCCACACTGATTCTCATGTACAAATAGATAAACAAGTACAAAGTATATATATAAAGTAATTTCAAGAAGGATACAACACTAATAATAAAACTAAAGGGTATCAGGAAAGATTTCCTCCTGGATCACTGCTTTATCATGATGGAGGGGCTTGTGTAGCTCAATGAAAGCAACAGTTATGCCATACAGGGTTACTTGTGACAGACAAGTCATGATTCAGAGTTTTGACAAAAGGTGACCAAGTGGAGAAAGAAATGGCAAACCACTACAAAGAGGTAATAGATTTAGGGTACAGAATAAGAAGCATACATATACATACAAGTGAGCATATATGCAATCGCTGAGGGAATTTGTTTTGCTAGGTTATGCAGATTTGTTATAAAGTTTTTGTTTTTGTTTGTATTTTATAAAGAATTGGAAGAGAATATATTTCTATTTTTTAAAAGTAGAAGATGACATGAAATTATTTATTTTTAGATGAAATCACTATATTATTAATTTTACTTAATTTTAATTTATTTCAAGAGAGCTCTCACAAAGCAAGAATAATTTGTAAAGGTTTATAATGTATTAATAAGGCATAAAACTTTTTTAAAAAGAATAAAAGAATCTAGCAAATGCAATCAATAGCTGAAAAAATATTTCCTCTATATTGTATCCAACATATGAACATCTAAGCTTGAAAGATTGATAGTGGGGAGGGGAGTTATTACCTCAAGAGTTCTCTTATTCGATTTTTGAATAGCTCTAATTATTGTTTATTCTTTAATGAAGCCTTAAACTTCCTTTCTAAAACCTCTAACCCTAGTTGGAGTTCTAGTTTTGCTTTCTAGGTCAATAATAAGTCTATTCCTCTCCAAATAGCAGTTCTTTAAAGAAGTGATCATCTTTCCTGTTCCCCATCACAAGTTTTTTCTAAGTATTTCTCCCTTTACCCATGTAAAGACATGTGATATTTTGATGACAGTGCTGTTTCAGTCCAGTGCAGATATATATATACCTATTTCATCTGCTAATAGTCAGATGGACCTCATCCAAACATGATGAAGAGCATCTTATCTTTCTTACTATGCCTATCTCTGTATGGCAGGCAGTCTGACCATGTGCAGACTAATAAACTGTAAAATACCATATCAAGATTGGTTGGTTGGTTATTATTGCTGTCATTTCTTTTGTCCTGTTTCTTAAGCTTGTAAAGTTTTAAATTTCTAGCTTGGTTTCCCTTTCTTTTAATAAATTTTACTTTATTGTACAGAGGGTTCCAAAAGTCTTAATGCAGTTAAGCTATTAAAACTTAACACTTCTCTAAGACTTTGTTGTATACATATTTTTTTTCCTGAGAGTTCTATGTAAAGAGAGGAATAAACTATCTATTCTACCCAAACAGTAGGTATATATTTTGTCAGGTCACTATTGTAAAATCTTATATGTAATGATAGCTGAGAAGGAACAAGAAGGAACAATTGAAAAAAAGTTTAGAATCATTCAAAAACACCAATTGAAAGAAGACTAGCATCAATGAAAATATGAACTTCCCTGTGAGGATTTTAAAAGACAAAGAAACTTATGGGTAAAATATGACCTGCCTCAAAACTGAAACTCCAGTTTATGAATCAGTAAGCTCCAAGAGTTCACAAGAGAGGACAACTATTAAAAAAGTAAACCTTGAGCATAGAACAAATATACTTTCATACTTGCTTATAGATGGTGCTGAAGTAATAAACAATCTATAGTATCTGTTGGTGCCATCAAAGTGTGAAAGGGAAACAATAAGAAAACAACAAATTAGAAAGCCAGTAGTGTTTTGCGGTAATTGTTAACTAAGTGCCTTCTTGGATATAGTGAGCAATAAACCATCTCTTGACATCCTCCACTATATTTGACTGTAATACTTTCTCTCTGAGTGTGAAAATGGCTCATACTAACTGTTGAATGATAAATTTATTATAAGGGTAGCAAACTAAGTGACTTAGGAACACTTAACATATGTCCCAACAGAATAAAAATATTTTCCAATAGAAACATTATAACAAAGTGCTTATGTTCCTATATTAGCAAACAAAATACAATTTAACTTGTAATGTTATTAAACTGTGGGAAGAGATTAAAAAGAGAATGAGGAAAAGGAAGAGGGACCACAAAAAGAAAAGGAGCAGCACAAAAGAAGGAAGAAAAAGTGATCTGTACATAGTAGGAGTTTAATGAATGTTTGTTGAATAAATGAAAGAAAAGGAAGAATATTAAAACAAGAAAGAACAACAGGGAGGAGGAAAAATGAGAGTATTAAGTAGAAGAAAAATGTTAGGAAGATCACACAAACCATACATAGTAGATGAGTCATATGGAAGGGAGGGGACTAAATAAAGTTAATTTTAGCTACATGATGGGTTAAAGATGGTTTTTGTGGGTTAGCTGGGAACTTAACTACCATGTTCCCATGAGAAAATGCATTCCACATTCCAAACACCCAACAGACAAACTTTTGAGACATGGTGCCTTTGTAAATGCTTGTTATCACTGACTGTTCTGTTCTCTCTAGTCTTTGATAGATATAGAATTTCAAGACTGAAGTGGAGAAAGTGAGGCTGGTGACTTTGCACAGCATCCCCTCACTCAAATCCAATTCACTTGCAGGTCATGGCATCACATTCCTGATATCATAGTCTTCTTCGAAAACAGGATAAACATCATCAGATTTCAAGCTGAAAGGAGTTTATAAAAATTAAGCCAAAGAATCACATAGTTTGAAAAATGGAAGGAAACTTTTTTTTTAATTTTAAAATGAAGAAATTGAATATCAGAGAAGTAGGTTGTCTAGTGTCATATAGTTGGTAAAGGCACAGGACCAGAGTTTGCTCCAATTAAGGACAGTGTCTGATTTAGACCATGGTTCATATTTAATCTATTCTGGTTTTGAGACTAGGTTAACTAAGATGTCTCTACCCCTGTGGAGGCATGTGAAAAAGGTAGCTGAATTATGAATCTGAAAGGCATTATTTAATTCAAAAGCAGAGTCAAAATCAGGAATCATAACAAGGTCTGAGGGAAAGGACAAAATGAGAAGGGAATTTGAATTTTCAGATGGTCAACAGTCCTGCAAATGACAAGCAGCAATGTGCTGGACTCCACAAAGAATTCTCATAATTTACTATTCTTGGTCTGTGATTTTCTTCTGTAGTTTTCATGTAGAGAGTTTGCCCCTCCCTTATCTGTCTATATAATGCCAGACAGTTCTTATTTGTCTTCAGTGTTTTAAGGCTATCCTTTTTATTGGTACATCATTAGTTTGGAAATATAGGTTTGAATAGCTCCATAATAGTCATGCTTTATGCTGGTTTGTGTGTGTGTGTGTGTGTGTGTGTGTGTGTGTGTGTGTGTATATATATATCTATATCTATATATATATCTTATGCATATTAAGATGTCATTTTTAAAGTATTGTCTAGTGGTTCTTTCTTCT
Organism: Macrotis lagotis; assembly: GCF_037893015.1. NCBI lineage: Eukaryota > Metazoa > Chordata > Mammalia > Peramelemorphia > Peramelidae > Macrotis > Macrotis lagotis. The sequence continues at coordinate 200,618,957 of NC_133658.1, forward strand.
TTGTCGACTCTTGCCATCCAATTGCTGCACAGGTGATCAACAGTATAGGAACCCTCAAACTGTAAAGCCAAGGATAATAACTGAATTCAATTGCTCTTTGGGCAATTCTGCTTAAGAATATCCTAGAAGAATGTCATAGACTTGTAGTCGAAAGATTAAAACCAAGTGTGATATTCTGAAACTTTTGCATATTGTCTCAAGTCAAAGCATTTTCACTATTTTTCCTCAATAGATTTTTCCTATGGAAATTCATGGAGGGAAACATTTTTGGCTATATTGTTGCCCATAAATATACTTTATGGAAGCTAATAAGTCAATCATCAAGCATTTATGCTAATACAAAGAAAAGCAAAAATAGTCCCTGTCTGTAAGTAACTCACTTTCAAATGAAGAAGACAAAATGCAATATAAATTACATGTGTATTCACACATAATATAAAAGAAATGCAATTTCAGAGGGATGTCACTAACAGTGGAATAAGAGTCATTTTTTACTGAAAACATTTCCTGGAAAAGTCCTAGACTTCAAGCCAAGATGCTGCTTGTAAGAAGGCAGACAACCTAGATCTATCATATATCCTCTACCAAAGACAAGAACATTTTTCTAGAGCAAATGATTATCAAGAAATTCAAAGAGAAACCCTTTACCCCATAAGTACATGAAATCCACAGAAGAGGGGTAAAGGGGTCATCAGTAAAACAAGTAGCAGTACAAATAGGCCAGATATCTTTCAATGAGACCAGAAATGTGCTCAAGAAATGTAAAGCTTTCAAGTGTAAAGTGAGAGCAGAGGACTCCACCAAGAAAGAAACAGAAGAGTAAAAAAAAAAAACACTCTTAGAAACAAATGGGAGCAGCAAGAACCAGTTGGTTGTAATGATGCTCAGACTATAACACCCTAGAGCTCTGAGAGATTGGGAACTCTGTCCTGAGATTCTGCAGGTGACCATGAAGATCCATAGCTGTAAACTCCAAAGATCTTAGGCGATTAATCCCAGGAGGTGTAGATCAGTACAGGAACTCAGGTATTAAGACCAAGTAAGATGGACCACCCCATCAAAAAAAAAAAAAAAACAAACAAAACTGCAGCAGAAACAAGAGGCTGGTCCTAACACAAGCCTACAAGTTCAGGAGCTAAAGTTGGAGAGATGGAAGAAAACATCCACTACCATAATGAATTATTATATATGCAGAGTTGACAAAAATCTAGTCCAAGAGGAAAGAGAGCTACAAAACAACTGCACACAGAGCCTCAAATGGGGGGGAACTTTTTTTTTTATCCAAGAACTACTTTAATGAATAAAGAAATGAAACAAGACAAAAAAAATGAAATAAAAGCCCTGGAGGAAAGAATTGGAAAGAGAATAAATAGGTTAGAACAGAAAGTGGCTAACTATGCAAGTAATATACTCTGAAAATTTGAATGGATCACCCATAAATCCTACTCACTAATGCCAAAGTAACTTTTACTTTAGATTTTTATGCGAAAGATAATCATAACTAGTGGATTGATTTTTTTATCTGGAGATTATTAGCAGATTTTCTCAATGGCAGTACATTTGAAGCATGTGTAGAGTTTGGTTTAGGATTATATAGTAAGTCATGACAGTGAATTAAATAGGGAAGAATTTATACTGGATGCACTCAAGAATAAATTGTGGTTAAGTTTCAAAACTGGAGCAGCATTATCATCAGGTTCTGGAGTGGAAGGATCTGGATAGTCTCAGAGCTCTCACAATGTCATTAGACCATTGTTAAAGGTTGGCTAGACAGAACTTCCATGGGTGAAAGTGAATTGATTCCAATTGTGTGATGAACAAATGACATAACTACTTATTGTATTAAAATAATTTCCTACTGGATAGACCTGGATGCCAATTTAATAAAATAATACGCTAGGCCTGAACTGTGAACTTTTAGCAAATGACTCATCTCATCATAACTCATTATCAGCATTCTGTGCATTGTATAGAAGGTAGCTGATAGCATTGAGTATATTAAAAAAACAAAAAATGAAAACAAACAATGGCTAAAACCACATCATTTTACTGGATTACTAAAACAGTTTTATATCTGGTCTCTCTATCTTAAATCATTTTCCATGCTAATTCAGTTCTCCATAGCTGCTAAAGTGATTTTCCCAAAGTACAGGTCTATGTCATCCTCTTTTTCAATAAACTTTAATGGCTCCCTTTTGCCTTTTAGCATCAAAATCCTGAAATAATTCAAGATTATTTGGATTATGTGATGGTCGTCAAGTCATGTATTTCTCTCAGCTGCAGGATGGAATGAATGTGTTTCTAGCAATAGGCACTGATTCCATCTCTATTTGGCTATGTCAGTGGGTGATTTTGTTTCTGTATATTCAGACCACTGAATACTGACAATAGGACTTATAGTGCTCCTACCACTTACCTGTACTTTAATAAAAAAGAATGCCTTTAATGATTGATGAATATTAGAACCGTGAAATAATCAAATCATCCTCTCCACAGCCTATGAAATGTGATTTTGATTCTCCCCCCCTCTTAACCCCCACATCACTTCAGACATATAACTTTATTGGGTTGACTCATGACAAAACGTTATATGAAATATACAGGAGATGGTAGCAAGGTCTATATTGTATTTTTTTATCTTAGTTCCTTTTTAGAATTTAGATATTTTGAAATTTATTGTTACTATATCCACTGGGCTTACAAGACCACCCATGTCAATAATGTTACAAGGTTGGATAGAAGACCTATTGATTAGTATTCAAACTTTGATCAACTTTGAGTCATTATAGAGAAAGAGTATATGTACTCTAGCAATTTCAAGAAAGATCTCAGAAGACTGAGAAGATTTCTTTTTTGTGGAACAGAAAGGCAGCTCCTTTTTTCAACAGTTTAAATAAATCTATAGTTTTGGTCCTTGATAGTCATATCTTTGGCAAAATGAAAGTAATAATCTCTTGGATTCCAGTCATATAGTTTTAGAAGATTCGAATACCTTGTCCAATCTATTGATATGACCAGAGCAAAGTTCAGGCTCTGTAACATCTGGCCTGTGAAGAAGACTAACATTACAGAATATAGTTTTGTGTTTCCTGGATTATGGTGGTGATTATAGATGAGAGTTAATGAATTTACTTTAAAAAGGGATGAATCTACCTAGGTTGGAAATAGAGTAGGTCAAAACTTCTACTTATATCAGTAACAGGATTGGCCCCATGTATAACCATTGCACTTCCAACCTAGGTGAGACAGGGAGATGTGGACCCCAAAAACTAACAAAGAAAGAACCATGAAGATGGTCTAAGGTACTGTTGTCTGATGCAGCTGACTCTACTTTGGGAGCAACCATTTTGTTTAATGCCTCCAATATGTTCTCCTCAACAGTTTACTTGTTTCACGGGGTGTAGGGTATGTTCAAGGAAGACTAGTACTTCTGGTGTGAGTTTTCTGAGTCCTTTTCAGGTCTACTTTCTACCTTTGATGTTCACTTGAACCATCTAATTCTCAACTGTAGCTCCAAAACACTGTAGCATGCACAATGACCACACGCATTAAACTGCTTTGGCAGATGGGCTAAATGAGGTTGAAGCAAATAAGGGAGTCTTAAACTCCTAGGTGAATGGGGGGGGGGTGTCTACCCCAAGCACGTGAAGCTTCCACTGGTGGAATGAGTGGATAAGAATACTTCCTTCCTACGACTATGAAGACAATCGAAATAGATGCTGTGGTGTGCTTAGAGCTTGGTTAGACATTGATGACTCCAAGACCAACCACTGCATCTAGACCCATCACCAGTTGTCTTGACTCCATCTTGCCACTGGATCTTGATGACTTTGGAAGAGACAATGAGGTCGATGACTTTGCTCAACTCTGCCTCACATAAATCAAATTTATATCCAAACCAAAAACATCATCCAAATCTACTTTACCATTCCTATCTCAGAGTTCTGTGGCAACAGGTAAATGATGAAGCAACAGGTGCAGATATATTCAGGGCTATAATCACAACCCTGCACTCAGATGACACAGGCCAAAGGGTCATTTCCTCCCCTGAAAGTAGCAGTGTAATTCAGCAGACCCCGGATATCTGAGCAGCCCTTTTAAAGATTGCACTGCTCACCTCCTGGTGTGAGGCAGGGGCTAAAAATTGTCTGCTTACCCAACCCTGGCCTGATTACCATGGCAATTGGGGATCCCACCTTATGGTTGAGACACAAAAATATCCACAAAAATTTCTTCAAAGAAGATTTCATCACCATCAGAGCATGGGATGTGTGCATACTCATTAACAACACAGGTCCAATTGACCTGTAAAACAAGCAGCTCTTGTTGCAAGAGAACTCAGCAGGTAACATATCCAAATAGCAGCCCTGAGTAGAACAAAGATGGCAAATGAAGGCCAGTTTACTGAAGTTGGAGCTGGTCACAGTTTTCTGTAGTGGCTGCAGTGCAGGGGAGCCCCATGAAGCTGGGGTAGGTTTTGAAATCAAAACGAATCTAGTCAACATTCTTGAATGCCTACCAAAAGGAGTAAATGACAGGCTCATGACAATGAGATTGCCATTTCCAGGAAAACACCATGCCACTGTCATCATTTCCTATGTTCCCACCTTGATGAACACTGATGAAGTCAAAGTAAGAATTTATGATACTGGAAAATTTTCCCAATTGTTTGTTTTTGTATTTAATTATTTTTAGTGACATTTATATAGTTCTTCTCTATATCTGATAGACTCAAGCATTTTATACATTCTGTGATCATTTTAAATTGAATTTCTTTTTGTATCTCTTCTAGCTGAGTTTCATTGAAATTGGCTAGAAATTTTGATGATTTTGTAGATATTTTTATTTCTGCAAGTTCACTGATCTTAATAATTGATTCAATTAAGTTGTTAGTTGAAACTTAAAGTTCTTTAAGAGTTCATATCATCTGCAAAAAAGTGTTAATTTTTGTTTCTTCTTTATTCATGGACTTTCCCCTCAATATTCTTGTTCATTTCCCTTCTCTTGGAGACTTCCCTGACAGTAGTGTGTTCATAGGCTCTATGTGAAAGCTCACTGTTCAGGAATATATTATCATTAGTCCTTTCTTTAGTACTAGGAGCCGCAAACTGTGCTAGCACATTTGTAACAACTTCCATGCAGGTCATTATGTGGGATTTAAAAAAAAAACCATGCACTACATTTTTATTTATGGCTTTTATTTTCCTATCACCTATATATTTTATAACTTTATGTTTCTCATCTCCTTCTAAAAGAACTCCCTGATAATAAAAAGAGAGAGGAACCCAGTAAGATGAACCAACATAACAAAACATTTGATGTTATATATGTAGCATTTCACAACTATATCTTCCTCTCCCTTGTAAAGAAGTGGTGAGATGTCTTCTCACCAATCTTCCATTGATTTCTTCTGATATCCAATAATCTCAATCTTATCAATTGCCAATAATCTTTTTTCTAGGGCCAACCTTTTTTTATTATAATTTTATAACACTGAGTTACTTCCATTTACATCATTGTAGTCCTTGTATATTTTGTTTTCCCAGTTCATATTACTGTACTTCACAACAATTTATGTCTTCTCATATCTCTCTATATACAACACTTTCAAAATTTCTTGCAGCACAATACTATTCTATATTCAACAATTTATTTAGCCAGTCTGTATTTGAATATCTACTTTGTTTCTATTTCTTGCTACTGCAAAACATGCTGCTATAAATATTTTATTTTTTTTCCCTTAGAGTATATTCCTACTAGTTTTATCTCTGGGTGAAAGGGTATAGGTATTTTTAGAGTGTTTTACTTTTAGAAGTTGTGAAAGTAAATTCCCAGTGTAATTTGAACACACCAATTCTCATATTGATGATGATTTGCATACTTACCTATAAGTTAAATTTCCTGAACAGAAACAATGTGAACGGCAACCTTGGTGTATTAGCCTTCTTTGAGAAAGACATGATATCAAATTTCTATTTTGATATACACTGGCTGTGTGATACTGGGCAAGACACTTAATATCTCCATGCTAAAGGCAATTCTGTATAATTATAAGCGCAAAATAGTTGCCAATTTGCTTACATAGAAGGTATTTCCATCTCAGGAGTTCCCAGCACTGATCAAATTGATCAATGTCTGTTTTAATCATGTTTTTTAAGAAAATGACATTCTTATTTTCACAGAAAGATTTGTAAGAGTGTGAGCTTCTGGATACAAACTGCCAAAATGATCTACTGTCAAAACTTAAGGATTCCAAATTAATAAATTCCTAGAATAAACACAAAAGAACCACATGACCACCAATGGAGCTCACTAAGACTAGCTGCTTATTTTCCATATCTGCTTTTCCCTTATGAATTCCCTGGTGTCAGTTTGCAAGATTCAATTCATTGATCATTTTCTAATCAAAAGATTTTTCTATTCCAAAGATTTTTGCTTTGTTGTTATTCCACCTACTATCCCATTTTGTTTTTTAAACTGAATTTATATTCTTTAATATTGCTTTCTAAGTTCCTTCCAGTGGTATCATTTGTTATTATATTAATCAATAACTTTTTGGTTTGATGAGTGCTGGAAGGTGTTTCTTTGTTATGTTTTGGATAAATGCCCTAGGGAGACAGCAGATCTCTCTTTTCATGTCATGTTACCAAATGATTTTTGGGTATTCCTGATCAGTAAAAAACTAATCATTGCTACTTGTTTTATTCCTGTGATATTATATTATATTAGCAATATTGTATAGTAGAAAGAATTTCAGAATTCAGAGAATCTCAGATTTTGAGATTGGAAGGAACCTCAGTAGTTTCTTACTTAGTAGAATCTGCCCTGTATCATACTTGTCAAGTTGTTTTTCAGTTTATTGTGGTGAAGTTCTATTGCTTGAAGCAGCTATTTTTTTTTTTTTTTTTTTTTTTTTTTTTTTTTAGATTTTTGCAAGGCAAATGGGGTTAAGTGGCTTGCCCAAGGCCACACAGTTAGGTAATTATTAAGTATCTGAGACCGGATTTGAACCCAGGTACTCCTGACTCCAGGGCTGGTGCTTTATCCACTATGCCACCTAGCTGCCCTTGAAGCAGCTATTTCAATTTTGTAGAACGCTAATAGTAAATTTTTTTCCCTCATGAAAGTGTCAATCACAAAATCACAGGTATCATGATTGAAACTATTAGTCATTCAAAAGAAAACTGGGTGTTAAAAAGCCCTTAGTTTGAAAGGATAATAGGAACTATGGATCATTGGATACAAATAGAACCAGACAGGAATTGTCTTTTGATTTACTAAATAAGATTGAGTCAATCCTCTTGGGTTACATATAAAAAACAGGAAGCTGTTTTGGAATTCAGAATCATTTTTAAGCCGCTGCTATGTGTCAGTCTAAGCCACCCTAAGCACTTTGCAATGTCTCATTTGATCCACAGAATAGCTTTGGGAGGTAGGTACTATTCTAACCCCTATTTTACAGTTAAGGATACTGAGGCAGATAATGGTTAAGTGACTTGTTCAGTCACACAGAGTTAGAAACCACCAGAGACTAAATGTAAACTCAGCAAGTCTGAGAATCATAAAGGAAGTTAACTTGTAGGCAGCTGAGTCCAAATTTAGGAGAAGAAGATTCCAGAATCTTGAGAGAGAATTCATTTTGGGGAGAAGACATAGTATTGCTGTCATTCTCTTCCCATCCTTGTTTACTCTATGACCAAAGAGACTGAATAAACTAGGAGTAGAAAGGGATATACTGTGGGCCAACAGGTCTTTTGTGAAAAGTATTCAGTGATAAAACTGACTAGGTATGGATGAATCTTAGGACTAGTTCCTTATAAACTTTAAAAAATCAGAATACTCAGAGGCCCCTATGGTCTTGTAGTAGTGTTCACTGGAGTCAATAGCAATCTTTAAAAAAAAAAGACAACTTTATGATTCTATGAATTTACTTTCAGATTCCAGGAGAGAGCTCCATCTAAAGGGAACTTCATAAGGACTACAAGAAGGAAGAAAGGAACCAGGATCTATGAATTACCTTTTGCAAAGTTTTCCTATTTTCCTATGTTTTTTCCTTTGTTTTTTTGGTTATTTATTTATTTTTTCATCCATGTACACATGTATATTTTTAAGTTACAAAATTTCCTTCCAAACTCCCTTCCCGCCTTCCTCCCTTCAGTGGTGAACAGTCAGGTCAGCATTGTGCATCCATATTTTTGATAAACACGTTTACAGATTAGTCATTTTCTCTATGAGGAATTAGGATTAAGGGAAAGAGATACATAAGAGATAATTTTTATAAAGTGTTCATCAGCTTCTGAAGGTTTTTTTTGTTTGTTTTTTTCTTTCTAAAATGAGAGTTTCTGTATGTTGAGACCATTTTCTTCAGAGACCTTCTGTTTACAAGGGAAATGTCTATTTGAGAAAATTGCACTGTAACAACTGTTCTAGATAAAGCTGTTGAGTAAAGGCTCTTTCTAAAAGCTAATAAAATCTGACTGATAATCAATGGGAAGCACAATGATGGGGACTTATGAGTGACAGTATTAGAAATTCCATCAACCTTCTGGGGAAATAAGGCAATGAAGGAGAATAAGCATTTCTATAACATGTATTTATAGTTGAGGAAACTGAGGCAAAGATTTTAATAATAATGATGATGATAATGATAGTAATAATGACAATGATAACAAATATTAGCTAACTTTTTTATAGTGCTTACTATTTTACAGGCACATTATATAAGCACATTACAATTATTATCTCATATGGTCTCTATAATAATCCTGGGATATGGGTGCAATTTTTTAATCCCTATTTTACATATGAGGAAATTCATGCAAACAGAGGTTTGGTGACTCTCCCAAACTCCCACAGTTAGTATCTTAGGCCTTTGAACTCAATTCTTCCTGAGTCCAGGTCTATCTATCAAACCATCTACTTGCCTTTAAAAGTATTTAAGACTACTACTAGTAGCTACCAACCTGCTAATATGTATAGGAGTTGAGGAAGTAGCATTTGAGGGGATGCTATGCTGATATTAGGCCTAAATACTCTTGAACTCATTTTTCTTAAATTGTAGTGCCCATAACCAAACACCATATTCCAAATGAGATGATGATGATGATGATGATGATGATGATGATGATGATGATGATGTCTGTCCTTCATTCTTGAAGAAGACTATGGCATCAGGAAGGTGATGTTATGACAAGGAAGTGAATTGAATTTGAATGAGGGGGTGCTGTATACTAAGTCACCAGCCTCACTTTCTCCTCTGGAGTCATCTGGGTACAGTGGTCAGACGTGAATCAGGATGACTGGAGATGGTCCTGATATGAGGCAATTATGGCTAAGTGACTTGCCCAAGGTCACACATCTAGTAAATGTCAAGTGTCTGAGTCCAGATTTGAACTCCTGTCCTCCTGACTCCAATGATGGCGCTCTCTCATAGTTACATACATTCTTTCTCTTCATAGAATCCGTATTCCAGTCAAGCATTGATTGTACTTGCTGCTTCTCAAACCCAACACTCCATCTACTATCTTCATACTTTTTCAAGACTATTCCCTATGACATGACTCACATCAAGTAACCAATAATTATTTATTAAGCATCTACTAGGTTCCAGACACTTTGCTAAACAGTAGGGATACAAAAAGAGGTAAAAGATAGTCTCTGCTCTCAAGATGTTCACAATCTAATATTAACCTGATAGAAGGCCTGGCTTCCTTTAAATTTTAATATTTAAGGCTCAGTCCAAGTGCTATCTTAAGCCTAAGGCTTTTTTTGGTCCTCCCAGATGCTAATGTGAGGGGAGTTAGGTTGCAAAGTGCCAGCCTGGAGTCAGGAAACCTGAGTTCAAATCTAACAGAATCACCCTGAGTTTTATCATTTGTAAAATCGAGCTAATAATAGCAAGTCTCCCAGAGTTTTGGAAGGATCAAATGCAATGATAATTTTAGAGCATTTAGTTTATTATTGTTGCTATTTACTGAATTTTTGTAAGGTATATAAGGATCGACTATGTGAGTGAACAGAAGGGAATGTTTGTAAAAGACATTAATATTAATAATAATAATAGTAGTAGCTAGAACTTACTTACTAGTTCAAGATTTAAAATTGATTTACAATTTTTTAACTCATTTTATCCTCAAAACACCCTGAGAGGTAGGAGCTACTGTTATCTCCATTTTGAAGATGAGGAAACTAACTGAGGTACAAGAAGAGAAGTTGGTGCTTGCCTAGGATAATACAGTTAAGTTAGTATTTGGATTTGAATTCAGGATTTCCTGACTCCAAGTTCAACATTCTATCCACTGTACCATGTACCTGCTTCCCAAAAAGCAACCTAGATGTCAAAAGATTCTTTTCAAGGTCAGTTTTACTTTCTTAAACCAAGATAAGTTTTCATTTCCAAATCATGATTGAAGGCTGGTACCACCAGACTACTGCAGTATTAAAAAAAAAACCCTCTTTTTTCTGGGTTCTTAAATCAAAGAAACTTTTATTATCATTTATTCTTGATTTATCTATACAAAATTATAGGAATCATAGAATTTAGAGTCAAAAAATGTCTTTGACATTATCTAGTCCAACTCCTTTATCTTACCATAGTGGAAATCAATGTCTAGAGACCTGAGATGCCAAAAAACTTCAGTTTATAAAAATTGGATGTAGCAGAAGCAGAATTCAAATGTATATTCTCTGATTCCTCAGTGCACTTTCCATTAACTATGTTGATTATGCTTCCTATTCCTTTTTTTTTTTTTTTTTTGCAAGGCAATGGGTTTAGTGGCTTATCTAAGGCCACACAGCTAGGTAAATATTAAGTGTTTGAGGCTTATTTGAACTCAGGTCCTCCTTACTCCAGGGCCGGTGCTCTATCCACTGCGCCACCTAGCAGCCCCATACACTTCCTATTCCTAAAACACAGTTTTTACCATTTCACCAAATCTCCCTTTCCTTTCCTTCCCTCCCTGCCTCCTCAATTTTAGTTTTAATAGCTTTCTTTAGAATGAAATACAAAATCTTCAGTCTGACATTTAAAACTGAGCACTATTTAACTCTCATCTACTTTTCCAGGATGTCTCATTCCCCTACATGTGTTCTTTAGTCCAAACTGACACCTTCCTGTCTTTTATACAAGCAGTGCCCCATATCTAGAATTCACTTCCTCCTTACATTTGCTTTCTTGGATCTCCCTGTGTCATCTCTTACATGAGAGCATTCTTCCATTTTTTTAGAAGTCTCTCCATCTTGAAATTACATTGTATTACTTTACATAGATTAATGTTATTGATTAATTTTTATGTAGATATTGCATTATCCTAGTGGAATATAAGGTCCTTGAAGAAAGGGCTATTTTTAACCAGTGCCATCCACATAACTATTCAATTTGTTGAAATGAATTGAATTGATGCCAGAAGTTTCCCAGGGACAATTCTATCATGTACTTAAGGTGAATTTCAGGGGGGGAAAATGTGATTCATCATCTGAAAGACAATGATTCAGATATAGTTAAAATGCTACTTACTTTTGATTTGTGTCTTACCCCTTTCTGCTAATGTTTATCTTTCATTTTCCATAAACTTTTAGTTTTCATTTATGCAATTTAGACTTCATTTAATCTAATCATCTAGGTTTGCCAGGTGCTTTAGTGGATGCCTGAATTAACATCAGGAAGACTATAGATCAAATCCTTTCTCACACATTTAGTATCTGAGTGACCTAGGGGAAGTCACTTAATCTCTCTGTCAGTTTTCTCATTTGTAAAATGAAAAGTAATCTCACCTTCTTTACCCAGGTACTTTGAAAATCAAACAAGATAATCTATGTAAAGAGCTTAAAGATTTCGAAATACTTTATAAATACTAGCTATTATTATTATTATTTGAAGATGAGAAAATGGTGTCTCAAAATGGTTATTTTTTTAGATTTTTATATTGATTTCAGAAAAGGATGTTTATGGTTCTAGATCATTGTTTATTTCGGTGTGGATCAGAAGGAGTCTTGATTCCATGGTAATAGAATCTGGGCTCAAATTCCATCTCTCTCACACTTGCTATCTGTGCAGTATTTAGTTTTTCTGTACCTTAGTTTCTTTACATGTAAAATGGGAGGGTTAATGACCACTGAGGTCCCACCTAGATCTAGATTTGTTATACCACTTACTGAATTGACTTATAGTGTCTGAACTATCTTTCTTATCTATTCCAACATGAGTTAGCAATCTATTTCTTGTCAAATATCAAGTTTGTATAGAAAGTTTTTTTTTTATTACTTTCAGGCTGCTCATATTAGCTATGGATTTCAATTGAATCCAATACTTCCCCTGCATTCAACCTCTTCTGCTGCTTTCTCTACAGCTCCCTAAACTGCCTATTTAAGATTCTTAATTTAGGAGAGTTGTTTAGACATGCTTATCCACCTATGGAGAAAAACACAAGTGTCTATAAAAGCAACAATAACAAAAAGCCTTTGTCAAACTTCGAGGTACAGTTCTGCTTCCTGGTGCTATGTAAACTAGGAAACTTTTGCCAAAAGAAGGCTCTATAGCACTCACCACAGGAAGTCTCTAAACATAAACCTCTCTGAAAATCCTGCCGAGCTTCTTTATAAAGAGAACTTCTTGTTTCTCTCAGTTTTCCCTGTAAGTCATTGATTTCTATTACTATGGCATGGAGACTTAGACTATGGGAGAATGCTCAGCTTTATGCCTCTAGTTCTGTGTGAGGTTTTAGCTCTCATGTGCAATCTCTTAACATCCTCAAAATCATTCTTAAACACAGTTGTAACCAGGGTGGTGCTAAACACTGACAATAATAGAAACATAGAATGTCAGAACTGGAAGGGACAATAGAGTTCAGTGAATGCAAGCCTTTCATTTTATGCATGAGAAAATGGAACCCCTGAAAATTGACTTTCCCAAGGTCACATAGCTAGTTAATGGCAGAGAAAGAAATAGAACTCAGATCTCTTAACCCTGACTCCACACACTGGCTCATGTCACTTTCTGGCTTATAAACGTTTCCCACTGCCTACTGGACAATGTCAAAACTATTCATTTTGGCATTGAAGTTGCTTTATAAACTGACTTTATACTATTCATCCAATCATATCTTTTTGACAGAAAAAATTTCAAGAATCACAGAAAGCAGAATTAAAAGGATTGTTAATAGTTATTTAGTTTAACCTGTACTTGAATGAGAATGAGAATTTTTTTCCATCAGACTGTTTTAGTTCTAATGTCTGAAGTCAACAAGCATTTTCTGGGGGTCTTCTGTAGTCTTGGAATTGTACTAAAGACTGCAGTAATGTAATCACAGAGTAGGGTGTGAAGAGAGAGTTGCATAATAATGGTCTTTGAGCTTGAAGTTACATTAGGGATTTGCATAATGTGAGCCTAGGATAGGACATTCATCTCCACCCATATCAATGGGTTTGGGACCTGAGATTACAATTCGGATTTGGGATAATATAAATGCAAGGTAGTACATTCAACTCTATCTTGGAGGAGAGAGTCCCATACCAATGGGTTTTGAGCCTCAGTTTACATTTGGGAAGAGGTAATCACCCAGAGTTAGAACTGATAAGAAGAATAGGGGAGTTTTAGGATTCCATTTAAAAGAAAGTTGGAGAAATATATGAAGGAAGGAAGTTGAGTGAATTCAATGAGTACCTACTATCTATTAGACAACATAGCCCCGACTCTCAAGGAACTCACAATCTGGCTGGTTCTTGTCCTCCTTTAATGAAGAAAATCAAAATGACATCACCATGTTTGAGATAAATTACAGTATGTCTGACTGTGGCTAATCAGACCAATATGAGCTTGGGATGCTCTACCACAGATTGGGCATAAATAGTTCATGTAAACACCCAGGGTACTTACTCTAAACTTGTGTATGCCATATTTCCTTTGAGCTGCTTCAATTCTACCTTCCTCCTAGAGTGAAGCACCTTCACCCCATACTGGGTAGTCTTATGCCAGGGTCTACCATTCTGTTGTAAAGTTCTTAAGAGAGACCTTTGGGGTGTCCCAGTATTGCTTCTGCTGACCCCTTGTGAGTGCTTGCTCAGTGTGAGTTCTACTCATAATTTAATGAGGAACAGGATACATAAACAATTAGGTGCAAATTAGATGCATATAAAATTAGTTGAAAATAGTCTCAGAAAGAAGGCACTAGCATTAAGGAAGACTGAGAAAGGCTTCTTACAGAAGACTGGGAAAAGCTTCTTACAGAAGCCTTTTATTCCTTGTTTGTATATAGTTATTTGCAAATCACATTTCATGTTAGATTATGAGATCCTTGATAGAAGGAACTTTTTTTTTCCTTCTTTTTATTCCCAACATTTAGCATGGTGCTTGGCATATAATAGGCCTTAAACTGAAATGATTCTGATGCAGAACACAGGAAATAACTTATATTGGACTTAAAGGTCCTGCCCTTTGGGACAGAAAAGAGATGTTTGTCCCTCATTTTTTTTTTTTTAGGTTTTTTGCAAGGCAAACAGGGTTAAGTGGCTTGCCCAAGGTCACACAGCTAGGTAATTATTAAGTGTCTGAGACTGGATTTGAACCCAGGGACTCCTGACTCCAGGGCTGGTGTTTTATCCACTACACCACCTAGCCACCCCTGTCCCTCTTTTTCAAAGAAGACCAAAACATCATGGAGGTGATGCCATGACAAGTACATGAATTGGATTTGAGTGAGGAGTGTTTTGCTAAGTCACTGGCCTCACTTTCTCCTCAAGAGCCATTTGGGTCCTGTGGCCAGATATGAAGATGGACCTAGATGCAATGTAATTAGGGTTAAGTGACTTGCCCAGGGTCACACAGTTAGTAAGTTAAAGTGTCTGAGGCCTGATTCAAACACCTGTTCTCCTGACTCCAAGTCCAGATCCCTATCCACTGCACCATCTAGAAAGACTGGTGTATAGACAGTCACCCATGTACAAAGAGTATTGCTTTGACCACTCCTTGGAGGGTCATATGTATTGGAGAATACCTGGAGCCAGGTGCTAAACCACTCCCCAAGTGCCACCCCTGTCCAACCCACTTTAGAAATGCATTTAAGTAAGGAATTCTGGAAGAGAAGGCTTCTTTCTTTCCTCTCTTCCTTGAAGGATGAGCACTTTCTCTCTCTAAGCTAGAACCAATGCTCCATCTGGAGAACCATGATCTTTATTGCTTTCTCTCTTACCCTCCCCTAAAACTTCCATTATTCAGGTCTCACTCTAGTCTCAGCCCAGCCAAGTTTAATGACTACTTTCCTTTCACTCTTTCCCTCAGGCACTTCACCTAGTCCTTTATTATTCAATCTGGCCTTCCAGCTGCTTACTGTCTCTCCAGAAAAAAAAGATTTTCAATCTGTCAACTTTACAGGTTTGTGAAATAAAAAATCCTGAACTATTTCAACTCTAGGGCTAGTCGTGATTCTTCCTTTTCACAAGAACTCTCAATCTTTATTGGTGACACCAATTTCTCCTACAACAATTCAACTTATATCCAAGGGGGTGTTGGAACCAGATCACACTGGTTCTTGAGAGACAATAGTTAAATTTTCAGTGTGAACATGTACTTTTTGAAAATTATCAAATGCTACAAGCCAGAAATGAATTTCTTTTGTGGAATGTCTATATTTAAGAAAGTGATGGATAAATTGCTAATATTAAAGATTAAGTTTAAAGCATAATACATGTGTATATTATGTTTTAGAACACTTGTTACTAAATATTTGCTAGCACTTTCCTGCTCACAACACACCTGATGAGTGGTTATCAAACTTTTGGTTTTGTTGAGATTGCTTTTGTGAGGCAATTGGTATTGAGTGACTTATCCCTGCCACTTACAAGCAGTTAATAAGTATTGAGTTCTTTGGGCTGCAGTTGATTTCAGATCCTCCTAATTCTAAGACCAATGCTGTATCCACTCTATCACTGAGTTACCCCTGATCATGGGTCTTTTGCTTAAAAATGATCAATGTGGAGCAATGACAGCGGAGCCAAGATGGTGACCAGAGAAGAGCCTCTCTTAGGTGCTCTCTCCCAAAATTTATAAAATAAGGACTCTAAATTTTCGAGAGACAGAATCCACAGAGGGATCCAGTGAGGCAATTCTCTAGCTCAAGGTAACCTGGAAAATAGTGGAAAGGCTCCGCTCCATGGGGTTAGAGTGGCCACCCGCTAGAGTGAAGGAACTTCAGCCTCCCGGAGGCAGCCCCAGGGCTCCTGGGAGCCGTGGCTCGGGGCAGCAAGGGCAGTTTCCTGACCTACACCCTGGAAAGCACTGGGCATAACTTGGAAGATCAGTGGGGGGGGGGGGGGCTCTGCCAGAGGGAGCATGTGAAGCCCAGTCCTCAGGGCACTCAGTGAGCAGTATGACAGCTGCTGATTTTATGGGCAGTCAGGCATAATACTTCAAAACCAAAAAAATGAAAAATTAGAAGAAAATGTGAAACATCTCATTGAAAAAATAACTGATCTGGAAAACAGATTCAGAAAAGATAATTTAAAAATTATTGGGATACCTGAAAGTCATGATCAGGAAAAGAGCCTTGACATCATTTTTATTTTTTTTTTAGGGTTTTTTTTTTTTGCAAGGCAATGGGGTTAAGTGGCTTCCCAAGGCCACACAGCTAGGTAATTATTAAGTGTCTAAGGTCATATTTGAACTCGGGTCCTCCTGACTCCAGGGCCAGTGCTCTATCCACTGCGCCACCTAGCTGCCCCACCTTGACATCATTTTTAAAGAATTCCTATAGTAAAATTGCACAGATATCCTGGAAGCAGAGGACAAAATAGAAATTGAGAGAATCCACCAATCTCCCCTGGAAAGATTTCCAAAAAACAACCCCCAGGAATATTATAGCCAACTTCCAGAACTCCCAAGTCAAAGAGAAAATATTACAAGTAGACAGAAAGACACAGTTCAAATATCGTGGAGCTGCAGTCAGGATCACATAGGACTTAGCAGCAACTACATTAAAAGCTCGTAGGGCTTGGAATATAATATTCCGGAAGACAAAAGAGCTCGGAATGCAACCAAGAATCAACTACCCAGCAAAACTGAACATCCTCTTCCAGGGAAAAAAGATGAACTTTCAATGAACCAGGGGAATTTCAAATGTTCCTGTTAAAATGGCCAGAGCTGAACAGAAGGTTTGAACTTCAAGTATAGAACTCAGGTGAAGCATAGATGGTAGAGGAGAAGGGTAAATTATTTGGGACTTAATGATGATGAACTACATGTATTCCTGTATAGAAAAATGATACTGATAATACTCATATGAACCTTCTCATTTAATAGAGCAGGTAGAAGGAGTTTTTATAGATGAAGCACAGGAGAGAGCTGAATTTGAAGATATAATATATTGTAAAAATGGAGTCAGTGGCTAAAAGGGAAATGTAATAGGAGTAAGAGAAAAGAAATGTGGAATAGGCTAAGATATTTTATAAATAAGATTTTTTTTTATTACAATGAGCTATTGCAATGATATGGAAGGGGGGGAAGGAGAGGGGGAATGAGGGAACCTTCATTCTCATCAGAGGTGGCTCAGAGAGGAAACAGCATATATAATCAATGGGGTATCGACATCTAGAGTAAGAAGGAGAGAAGGAGGACAGGGGGAAGGGGATGGATGTGAATGATGGAGGAGAGGGTGGACCATGGGGGAGAGTGGCCAGATATAAAACATTTTCTTTTTTACTTATTGCAAGGGGCTGGGATTGGATGTCCTGTCTGGGACCATAGGGCTGGGTGGATACTGAGCCTTAGTGGTATGTGGGCTTGGGGTCTCTTGGCCCCAGGGCCAGGGATCTGTCTGCTGCATCACTCAGCTACCCTACAGCACTTTTAAGAAGAGGGACAGAATGAAAGGAGAGAGAAATAGTAGGGGGGAAGTATGAATGGAGGGAGTTGTGATAAGCAATGGCAATGGTGGAAAAATAAGGAAGTAGCTTTTGTGATGGACTTATAAAGAATGTGATCCACCCACGACAGAGCTGATGGTGTTGGAACACAGACTGAAGCACATTTATTATTATTATTATTATTATTATTATTATAATTTGGGGGAGGGGCTTGCAGGGCAGATGGGGTTAGGTGGCTTGGCCAGGGCCACACGGCTGGGTGTTTATTGGGTGTCTGAGGCTGGGTTTGGACCCAGATGCTCCTGACTCTGGGGCCAGTGTTCTGTCCACTGTGTCACCTGGCCACCCTTATTATTATTATTATTATTATTATTATCATCATCATCATCATCATCATTATCATTTTATTTTTTTTTTACTTGCTTGGAGTCGCACAGCTGGGTGTCTGGGGCCAGATTTGGGTTCGGGTGCTCCTGACTACAGGCCTGGTGCTCTCTCCACTGTGTCACCTAGTTGCCCCTATTATTACTATTATTTTTTTTAAATTTAAATTAAATTTTTCCTCTTTCCTTTACTTTATTGCTCATGAGGGTCTATATTTTTTGGGAGGAGGGGGTATTATGTTTACTCTTAAACAAGAATATTTTAGTAATGTATAAAAAATCAGTTGTACAAAAAATAAAATAAATATAATAACAATTAAAAAAATGTGCAATATGGAGGGAGTTCTTTGTACAAGATCATATAAAGAGTGTATAGAATTTAGATTCACATTCAAAAATCCTCACTGTTAAATCTGTTGCTCTTTTTTTCTACACTACAGAAGTTAATATACCTCACTGATACCAGGTTTTCCTTACAAGATTATGCCATATAATAGCTAGAAAACCTTTCCTTAAATACTTTTGATGATCAGAAATTTGCTATATCCAGAGGAGGAAGCCCATTTGATTTTTCAATAGTTCTAATTAATTTTTAATTAACAAACTATGAATTTATGTAGGCTATTGAGGCTCTCTGGGCCTCTTCTTTAGTCATATTAATTTCTTCACTTTCCCTAAAATATACTTAGAATGCCTTTGCCTTTTACCTTTACTTCTTAGAGCCCAATATAACCATCCTTCAAGGTTCAGTTCAAGACCTGCCTCCATCATGAAGTCTTCTCTGGATTTTCAAGTCTTCATTGAATCTCTTCTTCACTGAATCCTAATGGCATTTATTATGTGTTCCACTGATGTCCTTTTTATCTTATATACTAATGTCTAGAATCTCAAGGAAAAAACCTGAAAAAAAGTGGGAATGAAGAGAATATTAAAATACTAGAGCATTTACTGTATATAAAAACATCAATCACCAAAACAATTGATAGTGGTTTAAAATATTCTATTTGTTGATAGATTAGATAAATCAGACCCAGAAGCAATCAAACATAATAGTCTAGGGTTAGAGAAACCCAAGAACAAAGATTTCTAGGTGAAAGACTCCCTTTTATTAGAATATTTTTGGGTGTTGATATATTGTTTTCACAATAATATTATAATCTCTAGAACAGTGAAGCCTATATAAAACATTCTTTTGTTTTTTTAATTTAACGAATAGGAGAGGATTAAATGCAACAAGTATTTATTACTGAAAGTCTTTCTAGATAGCTGTAGTCATTACTTTTTTCTATTGCACAAATTATTTTATATTTATTCACATTTATGATATGTTTTTACATTATATATATATGTATACACATACCTATACATGTGTATATAGAGAGAATATATGTGTGTTTGTGTGTGTGTGTGTGTGTGTGTGTGTGTGTGTGTGTGCATGCTATTTTCCTCCTTAGGAGCCAGGACTTTCATTTTCACCTTTGTATCTCTAGTACCTGGCTTAGTAGATGCTCAATAAATGTTTATTGAGTTGGGGTATAATATTAAAACCTAAAGTTTCCCTTCCTTAAAAAAACTTAGATTTTGTTGAAGTTAGATGGGTGTATGTGTGTATAAGTGATCAGAGAAGATGAAAACCAAATAAATGAAATTATCCTGATTTGAACTGATTTGTTTCATAGATTTTTTTTAATGAATTCTTAGGCATAATTGCAAGAAATTAACCATATTTACTTCCTTTTAATGCTTTTCATATAATAAAACATCACTTATAAAAATACTCTGCGCCAAAATATGCTTAATAGAATTCAGCTAAAACCCCCCTGTAGTCATACAGCTTTTGCTTGCACATGAATGCATATGAATGTGTACATGTGTGTTAGTGTGTAAAATCAGGCAAGTGATTAACTGCCCTTAACTACTAGTTGGACTGATTGCTATCTTGGTGCCATAGAAAAAAACATTACTTTCCTGAAAAACACAATTTTTTCATAGAACTGAAAGGAGAAGCAATTTATAATTAGATCTTCTTCTGTGTGATTTTCATTGCTTCTAACCTAGAATTCTCTCAGGTTCTGGGATTTTTGTCAAGTGTTCATTCACTTAATGAACATTTTTTAAATTTCTGCATAATGCAAATTACTATGCTAAGAAAATGGGAAGATGCAAAGTTTTGATGAGACATAGTCTCTATCTCCACAGCATTTATGGTTAAGTACAGGAAACAAGTCATGGACACAGATAATTATGATATCATTATTTTAATCACTTTAATAAATTATATAGCCATTAACAGTGAATTTTCAAATCCTATGAATGAATTTAGATGAATCAAATTGAGGAAGAGCTGCATGGGAATAATGACTCAGACCCTGGCCAAGCCTACATTTCTAACTTTATTATAAATTATTCAAATTCAGACACACTATGTCCCTCCAAAATGGTTTTCTTTTGTTCCTCATTCACAGCAATGACCTATCATTTCTGTGCTATTCTATGGGTTGTCTCCCATGACTCTTTTTACTTTTAAAATATCTCCTTTTCCTTAAGACTTCCATTTTTTACATGAAGTCTTTCTTGATCCCCCATATACTACAGTCATCTTCACCAATTCATCTTTTCCCTCATTTTGTATAAACCTATTCAACTAGACTTTTATTTATGCTCTTCAAGGCCAGGATGACTTCATTTGTGAAAGTCTCACAAGGGAGAGAGAGAGAGAGAGAGAGAGAGAGAGAGAGAGAGAGAGAGAGAGAGAGAGAGAGAGAGAGAGTATGGGACGTTTATATGTTGAACCCAAGCGAGTTGGAGATATCACCAATCACCAAGGGAGAGGACATGGAAGGAAAAGAGAAGAGGACTGGGAACAGAACTTTGGGGAGTTATATTCATAATTAGTGAGTAGGATATGTATAAAGATTCCTCAAAGGATGATATAGTAGAAGACGTAAGAAAAGTTATGCTGGAATAAAAATGACAAGTATTTACATCCAGGCTTATTTAGCATGGCATACAGTTGCACAAATAAATTGGGTCCTAGGTTTTTGGTAGCATATTTTACATTTATTATATAATTGAAAGGAATGGAAAAACAGGATTCTAGGGCCTGAGATACCTGGTTTCTTAATGGAGGATCAAGAGACTCTGAAGTGAAGGGAGGAATAGTCTTATGACTTCCCATCTTATAGTTTTCCTATGATTGGGTGATTTATAAGAAGCTGGAAATTCACAAAATGGTAGTTAAAGGCCAAATGGAATCATTCATTCTATTTTCCTCATGAACAGAAGGAACAGCATCACAAAAGTCCAAAGTAGAGAGAGGATATGGAAGGAGACTAGCACAAACCCTGGCATGTTCTATCATGTCAGAAAGGTTTTAGTTATTTGTCTTGGCAACCAAATCTTTTTCTTTTTGTGGACCACCCTCACTAATTTCACAAAGATTAGAAAGTTTCACCATAGTCTGGCTGCTTGGGGGTGAATTCTTGATTATGACAACTCATAGAACAGTAAGAAACAAAGTGGCCTCAGTCCTAAGCAACCATCAAGATAAACAGAGTGTAGGGAAATGGGAGAAAGTACTAAGAATCATATACTTTTGAATCATTTATGAATATTAACTACTGATAATTTGAATTATTAATATAATTATTTAAATTATGGTCAATAATGATACACGTAGTATGTGTATAGGTAGATATACTAAAGGAACTAAATCATATCAAACTTGAAATTAAAATTGAAATTAAAAATGAAGCCAGAGGACAAGAATTTTGTGTAGTTTAATGGAAGAAAGGCTCATAAATTCAACTTTGTGAGGCAAATAAAGGAATTGGTAGAATTCATTTTATCATGCATCCAGATACAATAATTAACATCATTTGTCCATCTCATATTGCAGTGCTCAGGATAAACATTTGCAAAAAGACCATTATGAAATTAATTAAATTTCATTCTCTGTTCCAGAAGATGAGAGATAAGGATAAGCTTATGAAGACAAAATAAAAGATTCTTTAGGAAGATGGCAAAATGAATCTGGTCAACCCTTGTTCTCTATATTTCTATCTCCAAAATAGTAAGAAATGTGCCCCATGATGTAGAATGATAGTAATAAAGAATGAAGAGAAAAAGAAAATTCTCACATGGTGATTATGTCTGAAAATTAAAAGGAAAAAATACAAACATACTTTATTTCATATGCTTTAAATAGCCCCACTCCCACCCTTGCTCTGCTTTAGTATCATCATGGTCAATGGCTGTAATAATTGCTGAATCAATGAAAATCTGAAACTGACTACAGGTTCTGTAGATAATTGAATTGTTGATTAATTTATAGAATTATGAATTGAGGACAGGTTCTTTGGGTATTTGCTAGAAAAACCACAAAGGCAATAGAAAGTAAGATTACAATCCCACTTTATTAAGGTTAGAGGGTATGGGGCAAATGGCACAGAAGGTATAGAGACAAATGGTGAAAAGTGAGGAGGCATACCAGAGGCAGGGATATGGGGATAGTGTGGGAAAGGAAGGCAGGCAATGTGGGGAAAGGAATAAGGAGGCAGAAAGTCACTTACATAATCATGTATCAGAGTTGGGAAAGAATGTTTGGGGACTCAAGTTTCATGGGGTTTTAGTACGGGACAGACTATTATTAGTGCCACCTTCAGGTTAGTTCATTAATAGATCTGCATCATCTCAAACTTATCAGCAATACTTTAAAGTTAAGTTCATAAGCATATCCACCTGATCTCAAAGTTATCAGTATCACTTGGTGTTCTTCTGCACTTACTGAGAAATCTGGAGCTTACCTTAGGTTTCCATATAATAGGATCCAAAAGTTCTGACAGCAAAGTCTTCATAACTTCCTCTTATTTAGCACATAGTCTCAGATGTGATTTTAGTTAATATATTGTAAATTATGCTCCTTTGATCCATTGGGAAAGTCTGTGACTTCTAGGTTTCCCTTTTAATCTTACTTCCTGTTATTACTTTATAGTGGCTACTTATAACTTACAATATTGACAAGAAAGAGGTAGCATTCAGGAGGATCAGAACAAGTTATAATTTTAACACAGCAATCATGAAAGATCCTCACTGACCACACCAGATTACATTAAAGTTAGCAGTTCCAGGGACTCTCTCCTAAGTCAGTTGCTGTGCTATAGATTTCTCACTTAGTGACAAATAATTTAATAGAAACTTGAAATTAATTTCAGAAGGGATGGATAATCACTAAAGACCTTATCTTGTGAATATTAGAAAATTGGCTCTCATAACTATTTAGAGACCATCATTCCTCAAAAGGGAGTTTATCATTAAAGTCAATTGAGGGATGGAGGGATTTACTGAAGGGTGGGAAAAAATGGTGAAAATACTGAAGTGACTAAACGAAGGAAAATAGTTAATGTAATGCAAAAACACTATGGGATATGAGAATCCCAGGCTAAGACTCCAGAAGCAAAAAATTTTGCAAAGCCTTAGAAAAGACTGTGTTATATTCATGATCAATGAATAAATCAGCAAATATTGATTAAGGACCTATTATGTGCCAGATATTATGTTAAATACAAAGGATACAAGCAAAATAACTGTCCTCAAGGAATTTACAGCTTAATGAGGAAAACCACATGTATATGCATTACATTTAACAAATATGTAGGGCATTTGTAATGGGGGGGATATCATTTAAAAATTAAAAAAGAAACACAAGTCAGATGCAAAGTAATTGTGAGTGGAAATTTACTAGCAGCTTAGGAGAATAAGAACTCCAAGTTTTTGAAAGGCCTTATCAAAGCATTGAAGGAAGAAATATAAAATAAAATAGTATGGAGAAGCTGGGAAAGCTTAGCAGAATTGTGGAAACCCTAAAAAAAGAATGAAAGAAACAAAATTCAAAGATTCAATGTTATCAAGAAATATTAGAATAAAGATACACAAGATATCTACTATAAAAAATGATCTATAAAACAGAGTAATGATTGACAACCTAAGAATCAATAGCAGAAAAATAGAATAAAACAGCAAATTTGAATATCATTATATTTTAAGAAATCGTAGAGGACAGTAATTGGAACCAGTAATCAAAATAAAGATTGATTGATTCTAGAAATCATTATCAAAGAGAAACATCATCTGTGGCAGACATGTGACTTCCAAACTCCAGAGAAGGAAATGATTAGAGAAGGAAATGATAAACCATAGAACTGTCAGAACTTTTTACCTAAACTCCAAGAAAGGAAAGGAAAATTGGGTGTATGGTATATTAAACAAAAAATGAAAATTACTGTAAGGAAGTTAATTTTTGAGCAAACTTCCCCCCCCTCAGAAAGACCAGAATATAATCAGAAGGTATAAAAGTGGTGTTTGACCAAGTTTATGCATATTGACTCATTTGTAAAGTATCAATACCTCCATTATTGAGGCAAAAGGGAACAACTTAATTAACTCAGCAAATTAGCTATGCTACTGGGCACTAGAGGATTGTTAGCCCTAGGGAATGAGAGGGAATCCAAGCTCAGGTGTTCAGTTTTGTTGGTTTTCAGATGGGGTCACCATTAAGAGGAATGGAGGGGGGCATTAATCTTATTTGGTGCAAGATGAACCAGAGTGAAAGTATTTGCCAAGAATATTTTCATTAATCAAGAATGAAAGTTGGTGAATGATCAGACACTACGATAGTTTTGACTATAAATGATGCTGATATGTAGCGTTATTCCCATGACCTGATTGTTAGCTTTCAGTCTTTGGGTTCTGGGGGGAATAGGGAGTATACTGATGATTAGATCATTGAGTGCAAGGTTGACCTGTCCTTATAATTAGACCATGGAGAGACAGGTTTGGATAGACTATAGTCAAAATTTGTTGCCAGGACATCATATGCTGGTATTTTGCCAGACGTTTCAAGGGTACCTTGGTGCCTCATTGATATGGGAGGGATCCACATCTGTAAGACCAAGGACTCCCACAGTTATCACCCTGTTCTGTTTTCTATTGATTAAGGACCTATTGGGTCATGGGGTGATAAGGGTTCTGGAAAAGGCAGTGGATATGCTCCCCTTAATCAGCATAATGTGTATGTTATGTCATCATTCATCTGATATAGTCTTCATTTATGAAGGACAACTAACTGTTTTTCTACAATGTTTTGTGGAAGATACCACTGTGGAGGGAAAAGGAAGGGATTTCTCTCTGCTCCTCCCTCTCCCTATAAGTTATCTAAATAGTAAAACTTATCTGGAGGCATATGTAGCAGTTCAAAATTTCACTGATTTAAATAGTCTAGGCAGAAAATCTGAGAAGAGACACACATTAGCTATACAAGGACATAGAAAGACAAACCCTCAAGAAAGAAGGCACCTTAAAAAAACATAGGACTCTTAGAAACAGACTCTGGGTTCATTGAACAACCCACCAGTAATGCTGCACCCATGGGGCGTCACATGAGGACTTTACAAGTATAGCTCCTACTGTTCCAGAATTTAAAGCTTCCTTTGCCACAGATGTATCTTTAATATATGTCTCACTATTATTGTTGTATATATTTGTGTGAGAGTATGACAGGTTTTTATTGGGGGATGGCATTCAGTTAGTAGGGTTTTTTCTATGCCATTTTGGCAAAGCTTTTGGTAAAAACGATTGATTATGAATGGGAAGCACATGAGGGGAGTTTTGTCAGTTATAAGGGTTAATAATTGAACATCACAATCTAAATTCCCCAGAACTTGTGAGAGTAGTTATCCACTTTCTAGGCATTCAAACAACAAGTTATGAGAGAAGCTTCAGAGGATATTTATTTTTAAAAATATTTATTTAGGGGTGGCACCGGCCCTGGAGTCAGGAGTCCCTGAGTTCAAATCAGCCTCAGACACTTAATTACCTAGCTGTGTGGCCTTGGGCAAGCCACTTAACCCCATTGACTTGCAAAAAAAAACCCCAAATAAAACAAAACAAAAAATATTTATTTAAAAAATAGGCTTTTGAAAACAATATTCTATAGCAGGTCACAGTTGTGTGAATACATAATTGACAAAAATGTTGAGAGTACATAAGGTCTCGTCATGTCTATGTTAAATGTTTAAAAACTTTTAATTCAGTAGATCAATATTGAAACTTTTGTTCCAAAGGAAAGTGCACATGCCTTTGTTAAAATCATACAATAGTCATTAAGAGATATAACAACAGAGATAACTGTTTGATAAAAGATGTAGCAACAGAAATAAGTGATAATTAAAATTATATGAGGCATAAAACAAGGAGCTCAAGCTCAACAAAGTTATTTATCAGTGTTATGCATGAAACTAAGGCCACATGCCAAATTGAATGGAAGAATCCTTATGAATAATGGAGTTCTCTAGTTGCTCCTCATTTCTGATGACATTATGCAGATTGAATTAAGCCTCGGAACAGTTTTCAGATGAATCTAGAAGCACTCAAAATAATTTCTTCTAACACCAACATGAGAAAAACTAAGTGGATGAAGGTTATCTATGGGTCAAACTATGACAATCAGTTCAATAGATGACCCATAGAGTGGGTCTAACAACATATCTTTCGTAAATTCTTCAGATGATAATGAATGGTACCTCGAACTTAATAGGAGTAGAATGATCTTAATTGTATCTGGGGAGAATTTGCAGAACTCTTAATAACTTTAGGTTTCCCCCTGAAACAAAAGGCTATCTTTTCAATATAAAATGTTCTGATAATATTCTGGCTGCTAGTCACATAGTACAAAGTCTGAAGAATTAAAGTGTGGTTTACCCCAAAGTACATGATATGTATGAAAAGGTTGTGTCATGCTGTCACAATGTGTAGGAAGCAAAGACTTGGATTGCTTGCCATCTAGACCACTGAGACATATTAGGGTTGAGAGGCAGTGTATTGTAATGAAGAAATATGGAGTTTGAAAGACCTGAGCTCAAAATTTCAACTGAAATGCTATGTTTTTAAAAAAAATTTAATAAAGAGCTTTTAAAAAATTTTAAATTTCTCTAGTTTGTTTAAAATATCCCAGCATATAGAAATTCTGTTTACTCACAACTTTTTCAGAAGTCATTTTGTAAATTGAGGTTCAGGTACTCTGTAAAAATGTTAGAATTTGCCTTCTAATTCTTCTTCTTCTATCTCAGTAATTTAAATCAGCAATTTTTTTAAGAACCTCCTATGTGCAAGATACTAAGTACTAAGAATGCAAAGATAAAAATAAACCATCCACCCTTGAAAAGTTTATAATCGTTACTGTGAGGCAGAGGTTGGGGAAGGCATTCAGGAGAGAAAAGAGACAAGAAAGCACACAGATAAGGATGATTCATAATTACTGTCAACTACTCTAGGAAAATTTGAACAAAGAGTACTTTCAGTTGGGAAAATCAGGAAAATTTCAAAAAAAATGTTAACACCTGAGTTAAGCCTTTTTTAAAGGAAGAATCTGGAATGCCAACCACCTCTTTTTCTACTTTATTGTCTACTACTGTTGATTTTTCTGTTTTTACCAATGTAATGATTAAGTGAAGTTCTAGAATTTCACTGATGTACTTTAAAATAAATATCTTGTTCTATGATGATATTAGTATTATTCTTTTTAGTAAAGTAGGATTGCGATTGTGAAATTTGAATAAATAATGTAAAAATTAAGCATTAAATTTCTAATACTTAAAAATTAAAATGCTTGTAAAGTAAAGGTCATGGTGGGTGATTGCTGGGTGTAGACTACTCAGTGATTCTAAATTTTCTACTTCCTCTAATTCACTTGTGATGGAATTTTATTAAAAAGGAGCATGGTTGGTAACTAAACAATTGGCAATGTTGGTTGAACAACTGAACTGGATCCCCTGATGCTAGTTTGGATCCCTGATGTTGATACTGATGATGATTATGTTGGAAGGGGAAAATGCTAACACAGCTGCCAGCCTTGATTCTCACTCTATTATTACAAGTATCACAAGAGTGGATGACTGTGAATTGGGCAACACTGGAGAACACTGAATTTTAAAGAAATTAGAGAACAAAAAGAAACCAAAACCAGATCAATATCCATATTCAAAATAAAAATGACAAGGAATAATAAACCCTTGTCAACCTGATAAGCATTGAAGGATGAAAACTGTATTTGACATTTTTCCCCTGAATTTCTTATAGGTAGCCTTCTACCTAAGAGTTACAATGAAATTAATTTTTTTCTGTTGTAACTGGCAATTATGTATGTCATTGCAATTAAACAAATGTTTTACTGATTGCCTATTTTGTTCAGTGAACACATATATACAAGATATATATTAGACATAATACCTGCTTTAGGATAGATTAAAATCTAATTAATTGAACATAAATTACAAAATATCAAATGAGAATTCTGCTATTCTTCTTTTGAGATTAGAGGATATTGAAAAAATGCTTTTCTTTGTGTCTAACACTGAGCACAATGATAATACGAATAGGGAAATTTGAAAAAGACACATTTAGGGGCAGCTAGATACCACAGTAGATAGAGCACTGGCCCTGGAGTCAGGAGGGCCTGAGTTCAAATACAACCTCAGGCACTTAGTAATTACCTAGCTGTGTGATCCTGGGCAAATCCATTAATCCCACTGCCTTGCAAAAACCGAAACAAACAAACAAACAAAAAAAAAAAACGAGAGAGAGAGAGAGAGAGAGAGAGAGAGAGAGAGAGAGAGAGAGAGAGAGAGAGAGAGAGAGAGAGAGAGAGACACATTTGGGAGAAAAGGTAAAACATTTTGTTTTACAAATGTTGAATTCACGATGCTAATGGAACATTTAATGCAAGACTTGAAAAGGAAGTTTGTGACTGGAGGATAAGTTCAGGCAAGAGATTAGTCCTGGATATCATATACAGATCTAAGAATCTTCAGTATAGAGATGATAACTGAATCCATGGCAGCTGATGAGCTCATCGTGTGAGACAATATATAAAGAAAAGAGAGTCCATGATATAACTTGGGGATACACATAGTGGAGGTGATCTCTTATCATTCAACCTACTGGAAATGGAGGAGGAGATGGCATTTGAGGTAATCAAATATGTGTAATATGTGTACTATGTAATAATAATAATAATAATAATAATAATAATAATAATGTTACAATATAAAGTGCTCTAAGATTTACAAAGTACTTTACATTGATTATTTCATTTGATCCTTACCATAATCTTATAATATGGAATGAGGGATTTGAAGTCAGAAATATGTGAGTTTGAATCCTGCCTCAGAGACTGTGTGATCCTGGGCAAGTCATTTAACCTCCATCTGTTTCGGTTTCTTCATATCTTAAATTGGGGCAAGAACACTACCTACTTTCAAGGGTTGTTGTAAGGATCCAATGAAATAATATATGCAAGAGACTTTGTAAACTTGAAAATGCTATAAAGATTATAGCTATTATTACAAATTATTCAATTCATCAATGTTCAAAGAGAAGCAAGCATGTTGTAGTGGATAAAAAGTTAGCCATGGAGTCAAAATGTCCTGGGTTCAAGTCCATTCTCTAATATTTATTATCTATGATCATCATGGACAATTAATCTAACCTCTCAATACTCCAGACAATTGGAAAATTAATTATAGACAGATTGCTGATCTGTATCACTGAAAGAAGTTTCTTCAAAGGAATTTCCCATGCCAATTAAGTCATAATTGAATTGACTCTTTCTGGAATCGATTAGGAGAGGAAAATAATATAGGGCTCTATATATAAGAACTGTTTTACCAGTGGGGTCTCAGAAATGGATATGGGGCACTTACAAATTTGAGTGTATAAGCAATGGTGAATAACTAGATAGGGGAAGAGCTTCCAGCAGCGACCTAAAAGTTTCCAAATCAATGGAATGCCTCCAAATGAATCACCCTTCTTATGATCCTAACAGTCATTTTAGCTTTGCAATACTTTGCATGTTGTGTGTGTTCTGCAACTTATTATCTTAGAGAACTGAATAAAGCACTTAGAGGTTAAATAATTTGACTAGACTTGTAGAAGTGGTATATGGACCTATATCTTTCTGTCTCCTCCCTCCACTGCCATAGTGTTCTTAACAGACCTCACCAATTCATGCAAAATCCATTGGCCATTTACCTCAAGTTGAAGACAATCAGTCCCTAGCTGAAGTTCCAATTTAAGAAGAGGCTTTGAATGCCATTAAACTCCTTTCAAGTGGCAAAGTACCTAGGAACTAATTCTATTCCAGTTGAGATTTACAAGGTGGGGGGGGTCCATTGCTAATTCAGAAGTTGACTGAAGTTTTTCAGGTTATGTGGCATGAAGAGATTATCCTCCAAGAATTCAAGGATGCCTCCATTGTCCATCTCTATAAAGGTCAAGGGGATAGATTATCCTATGAAAATCATAGGGGTATTTCTCTTTTAGTCATTGCTTGTAAGATTCTTGTCAGAGTTCTTCTCAATAGGTTGCTCCTTCACTTGGAAGATGGTCAACAACCTGAGGCTTCAGAAAGGGTCGAGGAACAATCAATATGGTGTTTGGGGTCTGACAACTCCAGGAAAAATGCCAGAAACAAAACAGAGTTCTACATAGAAAGCTTGTGAATCCGACCAACACCTTTGATACTGTCAGTTTGAGAGCTTATGGAAAATTATGCCAAAATTTGGTTGCCCGGAGAAGTTCATTAGTATTGTGTGTCAATTTCTTCATGGGGCATGCATGACCAGGTTCTGGATAGTGGACAATGCTCTCAAGATTTCCCAGTCACCAATGGAGTGAAACAAGGATGTGTCCTTGCTCTCATGCTTTTTATCATGATGTTTTCAGCCATGATATCAAACACCTTCACTAAGGATGAATATAGCATCAAGGTCAGCTACTGCACTGATGGCAAATTCTTCAACTTGAAAAGGCTTCAAATCAACACCGAAGTGGAGGGAGTGTTGGTTCATGATCTTCTGTTTGTAGATGATTGTGTATTCAATGCAGCCTCTGAAGCTGAGATGGAACAAAATATGGATCGATTCTCTGATGCTTGTGTTAATTTTGGCCTAAAATTAAGATCAAGAAAACCCAGGTGCTCCATCAGCCAGCACCACATCATTCATTTTGTGGAACCATTGATTATAGCAAATGGAGAAGGTTTGAACAACTATGGACAAGTTCACTTATCTTGGCAGTGTCCTTTCTAAGGAGGTACACATTGATAATGAGCTTAACACCTGCATTGTAAGAGCTAGATAAGTATTTGGGAGGCTCTGAAAGAAAGTGGGGGGAGAGAAGAAGTATTAGAGTGACTACAAAACTGAAGATCTACAGAGCTATTGTATTGATCTCATTACTATATGCCTGTGAAACCTGGATAGTCTACCAGTGCCATGTCAGAAAATTGAATTGCCCTCATTTAAATTGTCTTAGGAAAATTCTGAAGATCACCTGGCAGAAGATACTAGGCACTGAGGTCCTTTCTTGAACTAAACTGCCTAGCATTCCAACATTATTACAGAGAGTGCAACTATGACCAGCATTGTTAGAATGTCAGGCATATGCTTGCCAAAAAAACTATTTTATGGAGAACGCACACAGGGCAAGCACTCACAAGGGGGTCAGAAGAAGAGATACAAGGACATTCTGAAGGTCTTATTGAAGAACTTTAGAACTGATTGTACAACATGCAAGACACTGGCAAATGACCACCCAACCTGGCATGCCCTCATCAGTGAGGGTTCTATACTCTTTATGAGGAAGACAAAATTGAAGCAACTCAAAGGAAATATGACATATGTAAATTTAGTGAAAGCACCCCAGGTGTTCACATGAACTATTGTGACCAACTTATGGTAGAACATTTTGAGCTCATATTGGTTTGATCAGCCACAGTCAGACACACCGTGATTTGTCTCAAACATAGTGATGTCACTTTGATCTTCTCTGATCATCTAAAACCATCTAAAGCTAGACATTCATTTAGATATAGAATTAGACCTGTCATTTCACTGGTGTAGGAAACTTTCAAGTAAGGAAGCTATTTACTAATGCAAATTTGAATCTTTATATAGTATCAGAGAATTGCTTAGAGCATTGAAAAGTTAAGCAACTTGTGTAGGATCAACCAGGTAGTCTATGCCAAGGTGGGAGTTGAACCCAGGTATCCCTGGCCTCTAGGTTGGCTTTCACTTCACTACTCCAAGCTGCTTCTATCTTTCTCTAGTCATTGGAGAGTCAGATGAGACATCCTTTCCTCACCAGAGAGTTTGAGATGTGGACTCCATTAGTATCAAATTACCAACGGCCATTTGAACTCAATTTTAGTTGCTGATGGCATTAATTTAGGTATCTTGTTTAATAGGAAAAAAATTTAGTAAATACATTAGGAGTCACCCCAAAATATAATTTTATAGTTGTGCTAAAGTAAAATAATTGGTTGGTTATGGATCTTTTTTCCTGAAAGGACAAAAATGACATCACTATGTTGTTAATTGCAGCAGAGAATTGGTTTATACTTTATTTTATCTCAGCTTCAAAGGCTGCACTGAGTGCACAATCATCTGTGAACAAAAAAATCATGAACCAAATCTTCCTCCACTTTAGTTTTGGCTTTTACTCTATTCAAGTTAAATAATTTTGTGATATCTGACCTTGGTGCCATGGAGGCATCTGACAGTGTGAAATAGGAGAAACATTGTTGAAAACATCATGCTGAAAAACATGGTAGCAAGGACACAACTTTGCTTTATTCTGTTGGTGACTAGGAATGCATGAGAGTATTTTCCATTATCCAGAAGCCCAGGTAAGCATGTCCTCATGAAATTAAGTAAAATGATAGTAGTGATAGATTTACCTTTCACAAAGCTTATGCCACATAAATCCTTTATATCTTAGTTTCTTTGTTTGTAAAATGAGGGTGCAGTAGATAGGATACTAGGTCTTTAAATCTGGCTGCAGACACTATGTGAACCCGGCAAGTCACTTAACTGTTTGCCTCAGTTTCCTCATCTGTAAAATGAGTTGGAGAAAGAAATGCCAAACTGCTCCAATATTTTTGCTGAGAAATCCTGAAGAAGGGATTCTAAAGAGTTGGACATTATTGAAAAGAACTGAGCAATGAAATAATGGAAAGAACACTTAATTTGACATCTGAAGACAGGTTTGAGTCCTGCTTCTTCCACTTACTGTGTGACCCTGTTTAAGGCTTCAATCAAACAATTAATCAAAAAAACATTTATTCAGCAGCTACTATATGCTTGGCACAGTATTAATTGAGCAGCAGAGGTTTTCTCATCTTTTAGAAGAGAGATTTGGATGAGATAAATTTGAAAGTAGCTTCCAACTTTTATCTCAATGATCCTGTATCATGTGATAATAAAATAGGTAGGGATAAGAAGCACACAACCATAAAGCTCCAAAACTTTTGTGGTAAGTAACAGAAGGATCTTCTAAGGGAGCAAAAGAAGGAACCCAGAATAATTTTCTATTTCACTGGAAAAAGCATGAAGATAAGTGATTCTAATTAGAAAGAAAGAAACAAAAAAAGAATGCCAAATAAGATACAAGATACCATATGTCCAGCAAATTAGTTCTTTTATTTCTTTTTTTTTCAGTCAGTATTAGAAGATTGTTATTCCTAACTCTCTAATCTCTGGATGTAATTAGAATGTATTTTTTTCCAAGACAGATTTGGAGAAGCAATTTGTAGAATATCAAAAGATGAACTGAATAATTGAATACTGTGCCTTTTTTCCTATCAAAATTTGACCATTGACTAGATAGAAATAATAGGGAATTGTAAGTTTGCGTGCACTTTACATACAGGATCTTATTCCATCCTCATTACAGTTCAGTCCAGGAGATATTTTTACAATTTTTACAATTTACAGATGAGGAAACTGATGATCAGAAAGTTAAATCAATTGGTCACACAGCCAGCAAGTGCTGAGGTGAAACTTGGTCACACATCTTCCTGACTTCAGATCAAATATCCTTTCTCCTATTTCACACTGCCAAGTGAAATGTTTAGCTAGCCTGTTAGTTTGTTTTTTATTTTTCATAATTTTTTTCTGGTTGCTTTCTTGTATGGGAAACTGAAGACTTGTTCCAATCACTGAATCTCCTGATGGAAAGATATGAATTATCTAGACTGATGACTCATCCCTGGACCTTCTTGGGAATTTTAAATCAGAGAATCTTAACAGAAATCTAAAGCAGGAAAGCCTTAATATAAAATAAATGTATATAAATACTGAGAGAGAAAAAAATCAATTCAACTCAACCTTCACAATATCTACTCCATCCTTCCTCTTTTCTTCACTCATATGACAACTTCCATATTTTAGGGCTCATCTGGCCTATTTCAATAGAATCTAAATTTTTATTCTTGCTTTCTATATGCCCCCCTTCCAACCTCTTTTCACATACCTATGTCACTCCCTGTTCTCTTTTATTTTAGGATAAAACCAACTCCTCAGCTTAACATTTAAAGTCCTTCACTGTCTGGATGCTTTACCTTTATACACTTCCCATTAATTCCCTCTGGCCAAACTGCTCTCTCTACTTGCTGCTTTTTAACTTGGTAAATCCAATCGCTACCTCCTTTTCTTTTGCACAGATTGGCCTGTGACTGAAATGTACTCTTTCTTCACCTATACACACCCTTTAGAATTCTTAACTGTCCTCAAGAATCAGTCTAGTTGTCACCTCTGACAAGAAAGCTATTTAGGCTACATAGTTGTTAGTGATCATTTGGATTCTACTTATTTGTTTAACTCTCTTGCAGGTAGAGGTCATTTAAGGTTTTCAGATCTCTAGTGTCTGTCCAGTACAAAATTTTGTACATAGTAGGTACTTAATAAATAATTTTTGCTGAAGCTGTTAACTTTCACCTTGCCTCCTTTAGCCATGGCCTCATCAGTCAGGGTAACGTTTTCATTTATTCTGCTTGATAGTGAGATGGTGGTTAATGGCTAGGGTGAAAATATTTAGAACCTTTTGAAGGGGATAACTGACTGCTCCATTTTAGAATTTGTGATAAAGAAAGGAAAGCCTGTCAAGCATAGTCAGACAAGTACCCTAGATTATGGTTATGAAGATTTAAAAGTGTTTTTAAAAGTATAGGTAGGAATCCATAGATTAAAATTCAATAGGGGATGTTAACTCAAGGAACATGCAAAACTCTTATAAAAGTGAAATTGTCAGAATGTAAATAGAAATAGTTTTGATGAGAGGAAAAAAATAATTGTTTAAAGAGAATGATGTGGATGCACAAGCAACTCCAGCTTAGATTTTAATAAAAAGTGTAGATGAAGGAAGCAATGAAATGTAATGGTATGTGAATATGAAAGCCTGGTATAGATTTGTAAAATAATACCCAAAGTACAGTTATCCTTTGTACATTGTGTGGTAGAGGCACAGAAAGTAGCAGTGGGATTTGGCAATCCCCTGGGTATCTGAGCAACTCTTTTAAGGACTGCACTGCTAACTTCCTGATGTGAGGAAGGCGCTAGAAAAGATGCCCTAAAAATTATGTTTACCTCACCATGATCTGATTACCGAGGTAGGTGGGGATCCCACAGTGTAGTAGAGACACAAAAAAATCTTAAAAAGATTCTTCAAAGAAGATTCCACTCACCATCAGTGTATGGAATATACTCACATTCATGGACAACACAAAATCCAATAGACCTGTAAAACAAACAGCTCTTGTTGCAAGAGAACTCAGCAGGTATCACATCTAAATAGAAGCCCTGAGTGAAACAAAGCTTACAAATGAAGGCCAACTTACTGAAGTCAGAACTGGATACCTATTTTTTCTGAGTGGCCTCAGGGAGGGGGTGCCCCATGAAACTGGGATAGGTTTTGCACTCAAAGCTAATCTAGGCAACAAGTCTGAATGCCAACCAAAAGCTGTGAATGACAGGTTCATGTCAATGAGATTGCCACTTCCAGGGAAATGCCATACCACTATCATCAGTGTCTATGCTCCCACCATGAGAAATCCTGACAAAGTCAAAAAAAAATTTTTTATCAACATTTAGAGATCCTTAACATCAAGATAAGCTTGTAATTCAGGGTGTCTTTAATGCTAAGGTAGGTTCAGAGACATGAGAGGGAGTCCTTGGGAGGAATGGAGTGAAATAGCAACAGCAATGGTCACCTACTATTGAAGACTTGCACATCTCATAACCTTCTCATCACAAATTCTGTCTTCCATTTACATAAATACAATAAAACTTCCGGGATAAACCCTCATGGCAAACACTGGTATTGATCATAAGGAGAAGAGACAGACAGGATGTGAGAGTGACAAAGCAGAATGATGGACAGACTCATCCTCTCCAAGCTAAAGATTCACATGCAACCAAAGCAGCAGCCCCAAGGAAAAATGACTACAAGAAGAATTAATGTCAAGAGATTATAGTGTCTCTCTGAGTGGGAATAGCTTTTTGGTAATGTGGAAGGAAAACTGACCCAACACATAGTTGGTAACAGTGGAGCAGAAAAATAGTGGACAGCTTTCAGAGATCTGGTGTCCAGCATTGCCTTTGCTCATCTGGATCAGAATACTTGAAAACACCAAGACTGGTTTGAATGAAAATTATGGGGAAATAAAAATCTGCTAAATAAAAAAAAAGAACTCCACAGGGTTTTCCAGCAGGATAGCTCATCCATGTCTAAGAAGACAGCATTTAATTCTATTGAAAGTAAAGTATAAGCGAAGCTTAGGGAGATACAGGACTCTTGGCTCAGGAAGAAGGCAGATGAGATTCAGTTTTATGCAAATAGTAACAAACCAAAGTTCTTTTATGATGCCCTGAAGTTACTTATGGACCAAAGACCTATGGTATATTTCAAATTCTTAGTGCTGATGGATCCACATTAATTATAAATCAAGGGACATGAACCTAGAGAGATGGAGTGAACACTTCCATAGTGTTCTTAACAGACCATCATCAATCAATGCAGAAGTCCTTGATTACTTACCTTGAATTGAAGTCAATCAGTCCCTAACTGAAGTTTCAGCTGAAGAAGAGATTTGGAAAATCAGTAGGTTTCTTTCAGTAGCAAAACACCTGGTGCTGATTATATTCCAGCTGAGATCTACAAGGTGGGGAATCCATTGCTCATCCAAAAGATGACTGAAAATTTTCAGGCTGTATGGCATGAAGAGATTTTCATCAAGGATGCCTCCATTGTTCATCTCTATAAAGATAAAAGGAATAGAAAGTCCTGTGACAAATCCCAGGGGTATTTCTCTTTAAGTCATTGCTGGTAAGATTCTTGCCACAGTCCTTCTTAATAGACTTCACCTAGAAGATGGTCACCTCCCTGAGAGCTAGTATGGCTTCAGAAAGGGTCAAAGAACAGTTGACATGGTATTTGGAGTCCAACAACTCCAGGAAAAATGCCAGGAATAGAACAGAGTTGATACTGGCAGTTTAAGAGCTTATGGAAAATTATGTCAAAATTTGGTTGCCCAGAGAAGTTCATCAGTATTGTATATCAATTTCATGATGCCATGCTTGCCCAGGTTCTGGATAGTGGATGATGCTCACGAGATTTACTAATCACCAATGGACTGAAACAAGGATGTGTCCTTATTCCTATGTTTTCTATCATGATGTTTTCAGCCGTGTTATCAAATGCCTTCACTGAGGATAAACATGGCCTCAAGGTCAGCCACCACACTGATGGCAAATTATTCAACTTAAAAAGGCCAAGACCAAAGTGGAGGGAATGTTGGTGTATGATCTTTTGTCTGAAGATGATTGTGCACTCAGCGCAGCCTCTGAAGCTGATATTCAACAAAGTATGAGTCAATTCTCTGCTACTTGTGCTAATTTTAGTCTAACAATTAACACCAAGAACTTATGGTTAAAATTGATCTATTCCTGAGACAGAGTTGATAGTATCTGAACATAGAATGAAATACATTTTTTTCTTTTTCTCTCACTTTATTTTTCTTGAAGTTTCTCTATCTTTGTAGGGGGAAGGGGGTTATGTTTACTTTTATAATGACTATTTTAGTAATGTGAAAATAAAGAAATAAATTAAATGTAAAAAAGAATAAAATATAAGAAAATCTGTTAAAAAATTAAGAAAACAGAGATGCTCCATCAACCAGTACCACACCATCTATATATGGCATCATTGATAGTTTTGAGTATTATGGACAAGTTCACTTACCTTGGCAGTGTCCTTTTTAGGGAGGTACCTGTTGACAGCAAGGTTGACAAACACACACATTGTTAGAATTAGCTCAGTATTTGGAAGTCTATCAAACTGAAGGTCTACATAGCTGCTATGCTGACCTCATTGTTGTATGCTTGTAAAACCCGGATATTCTATAGTCATGTCAGGAAACTGAATTGCTTCCATTTAAATTATCTTAGGAAGATTCTGAAGATCACTTCACCAAACACTGAAGTCCTTTTTCAAGCTAAACTACCTAGCATTCCAATATTACTGCAGAGAGTGCAACTATAATGGGCTGACCAAGATGTTAGAATACCAGATATAAACTTTCCAGAAAGATTTTTTTATGGAGAAATCATACCGGGCAAGTACTCACAAGGGGGTCAGAATAAATGATACAGGATTCCCGAAGGCCTCCCTTAAGAATTTTAGAATTGATTGTATAGCATGGGAGACACTGGCACAGGATTGTGCAGCATGGTGTGTCCTCATCAGTGAGGGTGCTGCACTCTATGAGCAAGGAAGAATTGAAACATCTCCAAGGAAATGTGGGATATATAAATTTAGAGTAAGTACACCAGGTATTCACATGAATTATTTGTGCCCTACTTATGGTAGAGGATTCTGAGGTCATATTGATTTGATCAGCCACACTGTAATTTGTCTCAAACATAGGTGATGTCATTTTGATTTTCTTTGATAATGAAGGACAAGAACAAAACATTTTGCTTTGCTTTTTCAACTAAGTTAAAGAAAGATTGTCAGATTGGAAAGTATAAAACTGCAGTGGCTAATAGAGAATTATTATCCATGTTAAGTAGGAAGATGGGACAAGGATACTTAGTTATAGGTTCAGGTGAACTATATTCTATGATATAATAGAGAGGGTTTCTTGTTCAGATGCAATTTAGACTAGATGGTTTTGGAAGTCCTTTTCCACTCTGAGATTCTGTGAAGTATTTTAGACAATTTTATTCTCTATGTGATGTGTGATCCACTGGGGAGTATGTTAGTATATGTTCCAAGTCTACCTGAACTGTTAACAATTGTTAAAAAAGAAGAGTCTGTCTTTCAGAAACTAAAATTCACTGAAATCACAGAGAAATTTCCTTACATACAATCCAGTTCACTTTTTTTTGGTCTTATTTGATTCTGAGTCTAGTTCTTTGTATATCCACAGTGTCTGTCTGAGATTTAATAGATCATTTCTATGGATCATTCATTTAATTCCATACTGTAGTATGAACAATATGAATTCATTATCTACTTGGTTTTCCATTTGTGATTAGTGATATTGAACTTTTTTGAATGATTATAGATTTCTTAGGATACTTTTCCTATGATCTGTGGCTCAATGAAATTGGTATAATATCAGCAACAACTGGGAGGGGTTGGAGACTATGAACTATGGAGAATTCTATTTCTATTTGTACTCTGTATTATGTATTTTCTATGACAGTGTCAAGCATCACTGGTAGGCATATATCTCTTCATTCTCTACCTTATATGATACTAATATAACTCTTGACTTGAGAACCCTAGGCTCTGCATTTACATGAACTGGATTCAGTCTGTAGTTTGTCTTCCTCCCTCTCCCCAGCCCCTATTCCAATTCCCAAATCAGAGTTATTTGCTTGTTCTAGTTCTACCCAAGGTTTCTTCTGAGAATGTCAGAATAAATATCAGAATGGGTAACTAGAGGGCACAGTGGATAGAGCACTGATGTTGGAGTCAGGAGGATGGGAGCTCAAATATAGCCTCAGATACTTGCCACTTACTATATGATCTTGGGCAAATCACTTAACCCTGATTACCTTGCATCCAGGATCATATCCAGTCATTCTGATTCATATCTGATCACTGGACCCAGATGATTTTGGAGGAGAAAGTGAGACTGGTGACTTAGCATAGCAACCTCTCACTGAAATCCAATTGACGTGCTTGTCATGGTATCACTTCCCCGTTGTCATGATTTTCTTTGTGAATGAAGGACAAACATCATCAGACATTAGGGTAGGACTGTGGAGCCACAGGGGCCATATACCATTAAAACCACTCCGGTAGTAGATATGTACTTCCTCTTCCTTTCCTGATCCCTGTCTCCTTGGTCTAGTTTTCTCACAGAGGTTTTAAGTCAAATTCCTTTGCAAATATGTGATTTCTAGTCAACCACTAAATATTTTTTATCTATGTGATCCTTAAGCTTCATTGCAAACAATTCCTAGACTATTTATCTATTGCCTTGTCTGATATATTATCCCACTGAAAACTTCCTGAAGTCTCTGTAATCCTATGTAAATTAAATTCAAATTTAGTGCAATGCAATGAAATACAACCTTAATTGAATAGCATGATTAATTAGGTTTCTGTTTACCATATACATAGTCATGAACTAGACTAGAAGAAATATAAAACAAGAGTTGGAAATTGCTCTTCTTTTTTTCAGGGTGTTCTAATTCAATGGACATAGTAATAAGTCAAAAAAAAGATGAACTTCCTACCACATGCTTATGGGAGGTGACATGGAGGATCTTGAAGAAATAAATGTGAACTTACTGTCAAGTCTATCAGAGAAGCAAGACAAACATGAAGTTTGATTAAGTAATAAATTAAGATGGAACCTTAATGGCATAGAAAAACCAGAAACTTTCTTGAGCAACATTAAATCTGGCCTCTATTCAGATTCTGAAGCAATAGAACCCATGTAAAGGCAGAGTGAAAGAATTTTCCAGCTAAGATAACTTAAAAGGACTTTGAGAAGTCAATATCTTCCATTTGCCCCTAATAAAGGGGGAGTACAGGCTAGCATAGGCAGTGTCCAGCCTGCAGATTCTCAGCCACAATACAGATCAGCAACTGAGGCAACCTTAGTCCTGGCTCAGCAGACCAGTGGGCCAGCTGGGAGGCTTCCAATCCCAGAATTAAGGGCAAGCTGCCAGCCTAGAACCCCTGGCACAACAGGTGTGACTGGATGAAGGTTGTTTTCCAATTGCAGTGAGCAAACAACCCTCAGTACCTGAGGTCCCTGGCTCAAAAAGTCAGTGACCTGTCCCCTTAACCTCCAGTACAAGAGGCTTGGGACAGTAGCTCCAGTGCCCCAGGAACAGAGTTCAACATTAAAATACATAAAAAATAGTCTAGAAAATGAGCAAGAAACAAAAGTAAAATTACTATGGTGACAGGGAAGATCAAATCAGAAACTCAGAAGCAGAGAATAATGTCAAAATGCCTTCAGGAAAAGCCTCAAAGGGGAAAATGAATTGTTCTCAACATCAAAAAATCTTCTCAGAGGAGCTCAAAAAGATATTTTAAAATCAAGAAAAATCTCCAAAAGAAATGTATTATGCAAGACAGAGTCAACAACTTGGAAAAGGAAAGACAAAAATTTCAACTGAAGAAAAAACTTAAAAAGTAGAATTGGTCAAATGGAAAAGGAGCTACAAGAGTTAATTAAAGAAAATAATTCCTTAAAAATCAGAATTGTACAAATGGAAGATATTGACTCTATAAAACAAAAATCAGTAAGACAAAATCAAAAGAATAAAAAATTTAAGAAAATCTAAAATGTCTCATGGAAAAACAACTGACCTGGAAAATACATCCAGGACAGGAAATCTTAGAATCACTGGACTTCCTGAAAGTCATTATCAAAAAAAGAGCCTGGAAAGTTTCTTTTAAGAAATTTTGAAGGAAAACTGCCTTGCTATATCAGAACCAGAAAGTAAAATAATCACTGAAAGAATTCACTGACAATCTCCTGAAAGAGGTCCCAAAATGAAAACTCCAATGAATCTTGTAGCCAAAATCCAGGATTAGGAGGTCAAGGAAAAATACTGTAAGCAGCAAGAAAGACATTTCAAATATCAAATATCAAGGAAACACAATCAGGATTACATAGGATTTAGCAGTTTCTACATTAAAGAATTTGAAAGGAGATTTGTATTACAACCAAGAAACAACAACCAGCAAAATTGAACATAATTTCAAGATAGATATTTAATGAAATAGAGGACTTCCAGGTTTCCTGTTGAAAAGACCAGAGTTGAACAGAAAAATCAACCTTCAAATACAAGACTCAGGAGAAGCATAAAATGCTAAACAGGAAAGAAAAAATGCTCTTTAATAAAGCTAAACTTTATTTGACATCCCTTCACAAAAAGATGATACTGATACATATTGAAAAATATATCTCTATTATGACAGGAGTATACATAGACAGAGGTCATGGATATAAGTTGACTTTGATGTGATGATTTTACATATATATATATATATATATATATATATATATATATATATGAATTAAGGGTGATAGAAAGGATTGTAAAGGGAGAAGAGGAAAGGGAGATATAGAATAGGGTAAATTATATCACACAAAGAGGTGCTATTACAGTAGAGGGGAAATAAGAGAGGAGCAATGTTTGAACATTTCATTGGATTTGACTCAAAGAAGAAATACTTAATTGGTTATAGAAATAGGAGAAAAAAGGTGAAAGAAAAGGGAGGAAAAGCTAATAGGACAGAAGTTGGAGGAGAAAGGGAAACAAAAGGGAAGGGACAACTGACAGAAGGAAGGGCAGATTGTGAAAGATGGTGATCAGAAGCAAAACACTGGTAAGGAGGAACAGAATGAAAAGAGAAAATTATGAATGGGGGAATATAGGAAGAAGAGAATTACACAGTTAATTATCTTAGGAAGAAATACAGAGCAAAACTACTAGTGGAGGATCTCAACTCCCCTCTATCAGAATTAGATAAATTTATTTATAAAATAAACAAGAAAAAAATTAAGGAGATGGATAGAATTTTAGACAGTTAGATGTGTTAAACCTTGGAGAAAAGTGAATGTGGATAAAAAGGAATATACCTTTTCCTCAGTAGTACATTTCACCTACACAAAAATTGATCACAAATTAGGTTATTAAAAACCTAATAATGAAATGCAGAAAAGCAGAAGTATTAAATGCATTTCATTCAGATTATGATTCAATAAAAATTATATATACTGAAGGGCCATGGAAAGATATATTAAAATTAATTGTAAACTGAATAATTTAATCCTAAAGAATGAGTCAAACAACAAATCACAGAAATTATCAATAATTTCATTAAAGAGAATGACAATAATGAGACAACATATTGACATTTATAGGATGCAGCCAAAATATTACTTAGGGGAAATGTTATATCTCTAAATGTTCACATAATAAAATAGAGAAAGAAGAGATCAATGAATTGACAATGCTATTTTAAAAAGTTAGAAAAAGAACAAATTTAAAATCCCTAAATTACAAATTAGAAATTCTGAAAATCAAAGGAAAGTGTTAATAAAATTGAAAATAAGAAAACCATTGAAATAAAAGAAAAAGTTGGTCTTATTTAAAAAAATAGAAAATTTTTTGTCAATTTGATTAAAAAAAATAAGAAAACCAAATTACCAGTATCAAATTTAAAAGGGTGAATTTACTATCAATGAAGAGAAAACAAAGTAATCATTAGAAGCTATTTTGCTCGCTCTATGCCAATAAATCTGATACTTTATGTGAAATGGATGAATATTGGGAAAAAATTTTAACTGTCCAGATTAACAGAAGAGGAAGTAAAACAATTCAGTAAACTCATTTTATACAAAGAAATTGAATAAATCATCAATGAACTCCCTAAGAAAAAAATCCACAAGGCCAGATGAATTTGCAAGCAAATGCTACCAATCATCTAAAAAGCAACTGATTCCAATAATATGTAAATTATTTGGAAAAATAGGCAAAGGAGACCTACTAAAAACTTCTTTTGAAAAAAAATATGGTACATATACCTAAATCAGGAAGAATAAAAAAGATTACACCAAGTTATCACTAGGATAATACACTATGATTAGTTAAGATTATACTAGGAATGCAGGATTGGTTCAGTATAAGGAAAACTATAAACAAAATTGACCACATCAATAGCAAAACTAACAAAGTTATATGTTTATCTTAATAGATGCAGAAAAAGCTTTTGACAAAATACAATACCTATTCATTTTAAAAACATTAGAGAGCATAGGAAAA
The DNA here is from genome assembly GCF_037893015.1 of Macrotis lagotis. Classification (NCBI taxonomy): domain Eukaryota; kingdom Metazoa; phylum Chordata; class Mammalia; order Peramelemorphia; family Peramelidae; genus Macrotis; species Macrotis lagotis. The sequence goes on from NC_133658.1 coordinate 200,663,385, forward strand.
GAGGGACTTTTACTTAAAATGTTTAGTATCTATCTATCTAAAATCTGGAATGGGGATAAGCTAGAATCCTTCCCATTAAGATCAGGAGTGAAACAAGGATGTCCATTATCACCATTGCAACACTGAACAATAATCAGCTGTTATAGATTTTGCCCTTTTCAGCAATACGATGATCCAAGGCACTTCTAAAACAGAAAATGTTATATACAAAAAGAAAGAACCTTGGAGTCTGAATGTAGATGGAAGCATACTATTTTCACTTTTCTTTTGTTCTTTAATTCTTGGGTTTTTCCCCTTTTGTTTTGATTCTTCTTTTATAATTTGATGTGGAAATATGTTCAACACATTAACATATATAACATTAACACATTAACATGCAACATATATAACATTAACATATAACATTAATATGTTATATATTATCTATATCAGTTTTCTTTATTTCTTGGAGAGCAGGGAGGAGAGAGGCAGAGAGAGAAAAATTTGGAACTCAAAATCTCATAAAACTATCTTTACATATAATTGGAAAAATGAAATATTATTAATTGGGAAAAATAGATTAGGTGTAGTTTTTGAGTAGCATATGAAGTCAGAGGGAAGGGGAACCCATCAATCTCATCCCCATTATATCATTTATTTTTTTAGCTTTATTACCCTGATCATCTTCCTAAGTTCAGGATTTTATCCTGTCTTGAGGAAGTTATTATAATAACCCTTTCCATAGTCTTTCTCCATGACTCCAGTCTCTTATCCCTCCAGTCTGGCCTTCCTGCCATCATATTATATTTTCCTAATGCACCCCTCTGTTGATATTAAAAAATGCAGCAACCTGATGACTACCAATTTGTTCCTTATTAAGGGGGGGTTGGAAGGAGGGAGGAGTAAGGAAGGAAAGAAGGGAGGGTCAGAAAATCGAAGAGACAGGCAGACAGAGACAGAAAGGGTCAGATGAAGAGAGGAGAGGAGAGGGGAGGAGAGGGGAGGGGAGGGGAAGGGAGGAGAGGGGAGGAGAGGAGAGGGTAGGAGAGGGGAGGGGAGGAGAGGAGAGGGGAGGAGAGGAGAGGAGAGGGGAGGAGAGGAGAGGGGAGGGGAGGGGAGGGGAGGAAAGACAGAGAGAGAGAGAGAGAGAGAGAGAGAGAGAGAGAGAGAGAGAGAGAGAGAGAGAGAGACTGACAGAGAGACAGACAGAGCATTTAAGACATGCTGTATTCTCCTCTGACCTAAATTTGTTTAAGCATTCCCACTTTGCTCCTCATCACGTGTCCTATGCTTCAACCAAACTCATCTACTTATAATTTCCTAAACAACCTCACAGTGACAAAAATAAGCCTACCATGTTTATGGAATGAATGTTTGGGAATAGCAGGAAATGGGCAGGAAGGGCCAGAATATGGAAGGATCTGAAACTCAAGTGCAAAAATACAATCTAATTGGACAAGTATGATTGTCTCTAATATAATTTTCAGGCAACACATTAGAAAATGTGAGGAGGATGAGATAAACTGTAAGAAATCTTTCTGATGAATTTTTTCTTGTTCCTCCATTGAGTTGGGATTTTTGTTTTGGGCTGGAAGAGTCACAGAATTCCCACAATTTTACACTTTCTCCTCAAAACCCCCAATATTAAAGTCAATATATGCCTGGCTGAGAGTCATTTACCAATATTGCCAACAATAACTCTTGCTTGAAGTCCTCAAGTGAAAAGAGACCCATTATCTCCCCAGACTGCTTTTTTGGATACCTTTAATTCTAATTTTTTCCTTTCTTCATATCAAGCAGAAATCTATCTTTTGGAAGCTTCTATTCATTACTTCTAATATTGCCTTCTAGGGCTAAACAGAAATCCAATCCCTCCTTCATCTAGGTAGCACCTATCTTAACCCCCTCCCTCATCCCTGTCAAATCTCTTTCCCAGGCTAAACATTCCCAACTTCCTTCAAATTATTATTAAGGTTTCATTTTCTTTCATCATTCTCCATCTTCTTAAATATCCTTCTTAAAATGTGGGACCCAGAAAGAAACAAAGTATTCCAGATGGAATTACCCTCTTTAAGATATTTTGGGTTCATGACACTGCTCTCTCTAAATTGTTCTACTTCTTTGGTCCTTCCTTGCTGATATCTTTTGTTGATTTACTGTTTATATGTTTATATCACAAGTCTTATGTCTTTACCCAAGGTTCTATCTTGGTCCCTTTTCAACTTTTCTTTCAATACTCTTTTAATTGATGAACCCTGCAGCTTTCTCAGATTTAATTATCATCTCTATGTGTTGCTGTTCAGTTGTTTTAGTGTTTAGTCTTCATGACTCATTTAGGATTTTCTTGGCAAAGATATTGGAGTGGTTTGCCACTTCTTTCTCCAAATTATTTTACAAATGAGAAAACTGAAGCAAATATGGTTAAGTGACATGCCTAGCATTACATAGTTAGTATGGCTGAGGTCAATTTGAACTCAGACCTTTCTGACTCTAGGTCTGGTTCTCTAATCATAGTGCCACCTAGCTTCCCTCATCTCTATGAAGATGATTCTAAAATTATTAGACCCTTTATCTTCAACTCCAGTCACTTTTCTGAGCTCCAGTGCACATCACCAATTCTATTTCAAAGTGGTATTCCACAGACATCTTAAACTTAACAGATCCAAGACAGAACTTTTTAATTTGACCTCAAAAACCATTCCTCTTCTGGAATTCCTTGTTTCTATTGAGGGTATCTCTATTTTTCCAACCATACAGGATCTTAACTTGACATTATTCTCATATTTTTTTTCTTTCCCACAGTTGATTCAAATAAATTTCCAACATTTTTCTTATCGGACCTCTTCCTTCTACTCATATAATCACCACCCTAATTCAGGTCCCCAACATTTTGCCCCTTGACCATTGTGATAGTCTCTCCTTTTCTGCAGAATCCTCTGCTTTGAATATCTTTCTTCATTTGTCCATTGTGCCCCCCATCTCTAGTGGTGTAGAGGATAGAATGATGTGGTTGGAGTGAGGAAAACCTGAATTCAAATTCATCCTTAGACTCTAACGAGCTTTAATCCTCAGTTCATTCAACTTTAAAATGGAATTATAAATGGCATGCACCTCACAAGGTTGTTTGTAGAACCAAATGAGATTGCATTTGCATAGTGCTAAGTACGATGCCTGTTACATAGCAGTCCCTAAATAATAACAAGAACAACAATGTAAATAAATATTCATTTCTTTCTATCTCTCTCACTCTCCTCTACTTAATAAATTTGAGTGGTTCTCTTTTACTTCTACAAATCATAAATTTCTTGATTTGATATTTAAAGTCCTTCCTAACTGTTCCCAACCAACTTTTTCATAATTATACATTTTCACACACATTTCCCTTCTCCATCCGTACTTTTGCATTGATTATTCTCCATTCCTGAAAGGCATTCCTTCACTTGTCTCTTAGAATTTCTTATTTCTTATTTATTTATTTGTTTGTTTCTTATTTATTTATTTATTCATTTATTTATTCATTCATTTATCCATTTATTTATTTGTTTGTTTCTTTGTTTATTTATTTATTTATTTAGATTTTTGCAAGGCAATGGGGCTAAGTGGCTTGCCCAAAGCCACACAGCTAGGTAATTATTGAGTATCTGAAGTCAAATTTGAACTCAGGTCTTCCTGACTTCAGGGTTGGTGTGTTATCCACTGCACCACCTAGCCGCCCCTACACTGCACCACCTAGATGCCCCTAGAATTTCTTAGGTCTTTCAAAACATGGTTCAATTGCTACTTTGTCCTTGGTTCATTCCTGATCCCCCAAACTACTAGTGCTCTATCCTCCCAATTTACCTTATATTTATCTTGTGTATATATATATATATATATATATATATATATATATATATATACATACATATATATATATATATATGTATATATATATATATATTTATATAATATAGACTACCACAGTAAAATGTAAACCCTCTTAGGGTAGGGACTGTTTCATTTTTGTTTTTATTTCCCAGCACCAGCACATATAGTTGATACTTAATAAATGATTGTTGATTAAATGTTATCTCCTGTATTCTAGATTGTTCTGCCATTTGAGTTTGCATAAATTTGTCATGTAATATTATATAAATCTGCTTTCTCTGTTATTGGCTTATGCCCATCTAGACTGTGAATTCCTTTGGTACAGGCACCACATCTCATATAAATTAGATTTCCTAGATAACCCAACTCCTATCACAGTTCTCTACATACAGCATACCCTAAATAATTATGCATAGGTGACGATGTCATGAGATACTAACCCACTATATAATTTTAAATAAAAATGTACCTGGAAAATACAATATTTCTAGAAATAGTTTAAAGTCAGCATGAGGGGAAAAAAAGTCATAGTTGGTCAGCTGTCAAAGGAAGCTTATACAATGTTATAGTTGACCACATGATGTCCAGTTTTTAGGTCACATGTGTAGCCGTATTAGCACAAATGATGGAATGTTATTATCTGGCTTTGACTTATTGATGGGTGAAAACCTATCTCCATTTTGGATCTTAAAGTAAGATTACATAGCAGTGCTTCTCTGAAAATGTACCTCCCTAGGCATCAGTTACATTATCTGTAAAATGAGGGTATGCTTCATGATCTCTTAGATGCCTTCCAGCTCTGACATTTTATCACACTAGATACCCTTTCTATCCTCTCATGCCCATTTCCCCTGCACCCCAAAAGGGAAAAACCACCAAATTTTCTAAATACCCACTTAAAAGCCATTTTTTTTCTCTCCAACAAACATATATATATATATATATATACACACACAAGCACAATTTGACAAAACCCCAGGGTCCTAAGCAAAAGTACATTATTCTCATACATCTTAATCTGAATAGAGCTCATAGTAGTGTTTCCCTGTAAAAAAGGTGAAATAACCAACTAAGAGCAATGCATATTGCTTTCACCACCACCCTTTTAATCTAAATTCTTATGCATTTCTTTTCTCACTTCCTTCCTGAAGGCAAGAAGGGCATACTCTAATGTCTGAGAGAAAACAGAAATCTTGAATGGAAGACACATACGTGCAGGAGAAGAGTTCTGCTCCCACATTTGGCAGAGTTCAGTCTGGTTTGCAGCAGGGGCAATCTTTATTATCCATGGCTAACTTGCCTTTTCCCCCCTTCACATTTATTCATTTTATTTTTAATTTATAGAATAAAATAAGTATTTCTATAACATAGTATGATAAATAAAAGATGACTGCACATGAAATTGCCAAACTATTATGTACAACTTGCTATTCCTATTAAATATATAATAAAGATCTTAGAAAATGGAAAAACTTGCACTAAATAATGAACAGAGAAATGAGCAGAACCAAGAGAATACCAAGTTATAGCAATATAGTTTTAGAATGAGTTTGAATGAATAAGTCATTTTGACTATTACAAATATTCAAATTAACTACAAAGGGCCTATGAAGAAAAACCTATTTACATCCAGAGAAAGAACTGATAAATAGAAGAATATATAGAATAATTTCACACACATATTCATGAGAAGATATAACTCTGTTTCTAATGATTAGTCATCTCTAGGGTAGGGGGAGGAAAGGGAAAAAAAGAAAAAAGAAGAAAATTTCATGATAACTGCCTTTTATAACAAAAGTTTGTCTCTCTAAACTTTGTTTAGGGAAGATAAATTGCCTTCATTGAGCTTATAGTCTTTCAGGATGGATTAGAAACAAAACTAGACAATACTACTTTAATTTTTCAATGGATATGTAAGTTCTCCTTGGCATCAGGATGTTGTCTTTGCTTTATAGAGAAGACTGCCGACCCAACACGAGCTCTTACCTGTTTTTGTGACCCTTGAAAGAGCTAACTACACAATGTTACATTGTTAGTGTACTAGAGAGATCTAAATAAAGTCCCTCTTATAAGTGGGTCAGGAAACAGGGATAAGTGTACTTTAGGAATGCACAACAAATAACAAAATTATGCTATTCTAAGTACCACTGTAGAATGAGATTATTCAGTGACTTGTTCCTGCTGTAGGGATATTTTGAGCACGGACAAGTCAGTCAGTCAATCAATAAACATTTAATTGTCTATTATGACACTTAAATTAGTATGTTAAGCACAAGGGATACAAAAAAGAGGCAAAAGATACAATTTTTAAAAATCTTATTTTTTCAATTATATGAAAAGATAGTTTTCAACAGTCATCCTTCTGTTAGCTTTTGTGTTACACATTCTTCTACCTGCCTTCTTTCCCTCTACCTTCCCTATGACAGCAAGTAGTCTATTAAAGGTTATATATGTACAATCATATCTAACATATTTCCATATTAATAATGTTGTGAAAGATTCAGAACCAATGGAAAAAAGCATGAGGGAAAAAACAAAAAATATAAAACAAGTTTTTAAAAAAATCAACATAGTATACTTTGATCTGTATTCAGACTACATTGTTTTTTCTCTGGATGTGGATAGCATTTTCCATCACAAATCTTTTAGAATTGTCCTTGATCTGAGGACTGCTGAGAGGAGATAAGTCCATCACAGTTGATCAACAAACAATATTGCTGTTAATATGTACAGTGTTATCCTGGTTCTACTCACTTCACTCCAATAAAGTCTTTCCAGGATTTTCTGAAGTCCAATTATTTGCTGCTACAAAAAGAGCTGCCATACATATTTTTGTACTTGTGGGTCTTTTTTCCCCTTTCTTATTGATCTCTTTGGGATAGTGATCTAATAGTGGTATAAATGGATTAAAGGATATGCCCACTCATGATTTCTTACAGAAAAATTATAACCCATCACATTCACAAACCATAACTTGTTCAGTCATTTTCCAATTGATGGGCATCCCCTCAACTTCCAATTATTTGCCACAACTAAAAGAGCTGCTATAAATATTTTTGTATATGTGGGTATTTTTTTCCTTTTTTAATGATGTCTTTGGGATATTGACCTAGTTGTGGTATGTCTGGATCAAAGGATATGCCCAATTTTATAGCTCTTTGGGCATAGTTCCAAATTTTTATCTAGAACAGTTAAATCAGTTCAGAATTCCACCAATGCTGCATTATTGTCCCAGTTTTCCCACATCCCTGTCAACATTGATCATTTTCCTTTTTCATCATTTCAGACAATTTTAAAGGTGTAAGGCAGTACCTCAGAGTTGTTTTAATTTGCCTTTCTCTAATCAATAATGATTCAGAACATTTTTTTATATGATGAAAGATAGTTTTCATTTCTTTATATAAAACTGCTTGTTCATATTCTTTGACCATTTATCAGTTGGGTAATGACGGCTATTAAGATATTAATTAGTGGAGAGAAGGGGAAAGGCATTGCAGGTAGAGGGAGAAATGTTTGTTATGAAGGTAGTACAGGATATTAGAGAAAATGCTATTCTAACACCAACTCTGCTACCTGCTGAGCAACTTGTGACTGAGCAACTTGTTTCCCTTAATTGGGCCCTTACTTTCCTTTTCTGTAAAATGAGGAACCTAATAGCTTAGCTATGACTTCAAAAGATCATAGAATTAGAGCTAGAAGGGAACTTAACAGTCATTAAATCCAAGGCCTTCATTGTACCAATGAGGAAATTGAGACTCAGAGAGGTTAAATGCCTTCTATCTCTAATTTATTCTGTATTTATCTCATATCTACATTGTTGTTTGCATATTAGTTTCATGATTAAATTACATTTTCTTAAGAGAAGGGACTATTTTTGTTTTTTCATGTTCCCATTTTTCAAAACAGTTTTAGTATTTTGATTTTATTCTGAATTTTGTTACTTCTGTGTGAAAAACTGGATGATCCCGATGGACCATACATCCAAGGAGTTTTCTTGGTAAAGCTATTGAAATTGTTTGCCATTGGATTAAAGGCATACAGAGATTAAGTGATTTATCCAAGGTTATTTTTAATTCTCCCATACTACTACAACAATTATCTAGCTTCTTTGCTGATCCTCTTGAGTTGTCAAAGTAGGCCATAATGTCCTCTTATTTATTAAGTTTACATAGCAGGAACTTAATAATAACTATTTCTTGACTTGTCTGGTTTCCCACAACTAGTAAGGTGGCTTGGTGATACAATGATCAAGAAATGACCTTGGATTAAGAAAGATCTGCCTCAAAATTCACTTAATTTATCTTAGCCTCAGTTTCCTCATCTGTAAAATGAAGATAATAGAGTCTATTTTCTAGGCTTTTTGTGAGGATTGAGATTACATATGCAAAGTTCTTCGCAAACCTTAAGTGCTATATAAATGCCATAAATTATTATTATTATTATTATTATTATTATTATTATTAGTAGTAGTAGTAGTAGTAATAGTAGTAGTAGTAGTATTGTCTGAAACAGGGTTTGAACTGAACCTGACTCCAGTTTCAACTTTAATATGTTTTTCTATTGTTTAAGAATAAGAAAAACACCACGTAGGGGACCAGTTAGCCTGAAGTGCTAGTATTGTCTTGGGCATCAGTGAAAAAAAAAGACTGTATATGTAAGATAAATTTGACTTTAAGCCCAGTTTTCATTACACTATATCACACTTCCTATGAAAGTATCTAAATGAATTAAATTAGGCTAGTTGAATCTGAAATTATTCGATCTGAGTAAAAAAAATTGTGATATATAAGATATCTAAGTAAAATATTTTTGAATGTGCAACCTAATATGCATATATTTACTTATGTATAAATTATAAACATAGACTTCTATATCAAGAATTTTGTATAACATGAAACTTATACAAAATAGATATTTTGAAAGGATGTGATAAAGATGAAATTTTTTTTATTCTAGAGTCAAAAGGTACCCATTAGATTTCACTGTGTAGAACAATGATATGATAAGAATGGTGCTTTAGGAAAAATCACTTTGACAGTTGTATGGAGGAAGGATTGGAAAGAAGAGGGATTACTGGTAGCTCAAAGTAAGCACTTTTCATAATAGTCTGGAAGAGAGGTGATGAAATCCTGAGCTAGATGATTTTTGGGAGAAGAGGGAGAAAGAAACACATGCATGGAGACCTGGAGGTAGAAATGACAATATTTGTCAATTGATTGTACATGTAGATTTAGAGAGAATAAGGAATTGTAGGTGACAAAACTGTGAAAGCACTGGAAGGATATTAAATCCCTCAATAGTATTAAGGAAGCTTAGAAGGTAAATATCTCTGATTCAGATCACAATTCATCCATATTTGCTTGTCCTGTGTAACTCTTGTTTCATCAAAAATGATTAGAGGTGTAGCTCTTACCAGTCAAATCTCATCACCAGTTAACTCAAGCCTTGCTGTTAACTCAAGCATTGAATAGTCATCTCCTTCCTACCTTCCTACCTCCTCTGACAGGATGACTAGAGGGTGGAACACTAAACTCCTAAAAATCTTCATTTACTTTTTAATTTATTTTTTATAAATAATTTTATAAATATATATAAATAAACATAAATAATTTTTATTTAATGAGTGCAAAAATTATACTTTTAACTCTTCATCTGTAGTTCTACTTGGTTTAAATTACACCAAAGAAGATATTCTGGCAAAATTACCACTTGGTATCTCTCAATATTGTTTTTCTTGAGTCTTTCAGTCATGACAAATTCTTTGTGACCTATGATCCCCATGGACCACAGTGACTAAGGAGTTTTCTTGGTAAAGATAATGGAATGGTTTGCCATTTCCTTCTCCAGAATATTAAAAGCAGAGGTTAAGTGACTTGTTAAAGATCACATAATTATTTGAAACTGAGCCACCTTGCTGTCTCTTTACCAGTTTCCTTTTGTGTATCTTCTTCCCCCATTAGATTATAAGCTCCTTGTGGGAAGGGACTTTTTCTTATTTGTATACCTAGAATCTTGCACAGTACACCACAAAATAGGTACATAATAATTGCCTACTGAAGTGAATCGAAACCTTGAATCAGATATTTTCCCTCCTTGGTGTTCAGTTTCTAACTAGGTAAAGTGAATAATTCATATTAGATGTTAGTGATATAGCAGGAATGTTTTTGAAGTTCAGAACCTGACTCTACTACTTGCTAACTGTGTGATTGTGACTTGTCCATGTAGTGTCTCTGGGTAAAATGAAAGACTTAATGTCCAGGCAATGGGGTTAAGTGTGCCCAGGGTCACACCACTGGATAATTATTAAGTACCTGAGATTGGATTTGAACTCAGGTCTTCCTGATTCCATGGCTGGTGCTCTATCCACTGCACTATCTAGCTATCCCCCCAAAATACTTTCCACCTGCTATTCTATAAACCTCAAGTTCTGTGTCCACAGTATAATATTAAGTGGTTATTTATATAGCTCTTTAAATTTTGCAAAGCATGTATCATACATTATCTCATTTAAACCTCACAATAACCTTATGCAGAGGTACCACAATTATTATCTTCATTTTACAGCCAAAGAAATAGAAGCTTAAGGAGTATAGTTGGTATTTAATAAATCCTTATTAACTGATCTTCATCACCAGTGTGCATTTTCCAAGTTAAGATTTCAAGCTTTGCTTTCTTAACCATAATTTCAATGCTCTATCCACTATGTCATTTTGTTTAGGACAGGTCTACCAGAATAACTTTATGAGATTTTCATTTTCTTTTCTCTTTTTTTAAAAATATAATTTATTTTCTTTAAGAAAGTTTTCATGGCCTTTCTCCAGGTTATGACTATTTTTATTATTATTATTATTATTATTTTAGGTTATTATTTCAAAGATATTGTTTTTCTTCCTTTCTACTTTTTAGAAAGTATATTTTACAAAGTATACTGGCAGATGACTGATTATGAAATCATATACAGTACTTGCACAGTTATGTGAGTAGCATTTGCTTCTTGAAATAACATACAGTTTTCCTTCCTCCTATCTTCCCAATTATTAGAGAGGGCAACACCATTTTCCCTGTCCCTCAAGTTCTCAATCTAGAGTCATCCTGGATCCCTCAGTGTCTTTCACCCCCATATCTTATCTGATGATTTTACCTCTGCAACAACTGTCCTGATGTAGTCAGGTCTTATCACTTCATACCTGCTGAAGAGACAGTGCTTCATATCTCTCCCTACTATAATCTATCCTTTATTGAGGATAGTGACTGGTCTGAGTTTAGTGCTCATCTACTCAACAAATAGCAGTAGCTCTCTTGCTTCAACTGCCAATGCTCTTTTTAGTATGTAAAGTCTTTATAAGAGTCTAGTCCCTTCCTACCTTTTCAGTTTTCTTACATTTTACTTCTCAAAGGGTATTCTTTAATCAAGTGACACTGACCTCTGGCTGTTCCATGAATAAGAAACTTTTTCTTGACCTAGATATTTTCTCTGGCTCTCCTCTGCACCTGAAATGATCTAACTCCTGAATTCTGTCTATTGGCTTTCATGACTTCCCACTTAAACCTCCCTCTGAAAATCCTGCTAGCACTATATCTATAATCCTTGCAGTCCTTTCCAGTTTTTTCTATATTTAAATCATTCACTATAATTGAATGAATAAAGAAAGTATTTATTAAGGACCAATGACAAGATGGATGGGGAGATAGCTAGCTGGGATATCAAGCATGGTAAAGTTTAGGGCCAGCTAGATTTATTATATTTCATGAATTTACATATACTTTTCACAAATCAAGACAGCTCAGTAGGGTGAGACTTCTAAAGCTGAATAGATTAACTTCCTCTGGGACCTGGGGAATGATTTCTTGAGGTTTGGTCCAGAGACATGCTGTTCAGACACGAAGTGAGGCAGCAGGGAGAATCAATGGCAAATTGGATGTGATTTGCATGGAACAGGAGGCACATGATGGAGGCAGAAAAAGAATGAAAAGTCTCCTTGCCAAAATTTCAGAAAGCATTTTTACAATTTTACTAGGAGGTTTAGTTCAGAGGGTACTGATTTGGCTAGACCAGAATTATGATAGGAATTAAAAGCAATTTTCTGACCATAGCTCAGATTAAACTGAAACAGTCCAAAATTAAGGGGAGGAGAATCAGTTCTAAATATAGATTTAAATATGGCTTTTGACTTTCCTAGCTAAATGGTAGGTAAAAATGACTGGGTTTACATCACAAAAGAACAACAAAAAAACGTAGGTAGTAGGGAAAACACTGGGGAGAATAGTCAATGGACAGAGTCCAGCAGATGGTAGCAGAGAGCAACTCAGTTGATCTGTAGCAGTGGAGGCATGGTACATCTATAAAGGAATTCAACAGCCTTGGAACCAGTCAATAGAGTATTGGGGTTGAGAGAACATAACTGCAGAGGATTTCAGGAGAACTAATAGCTCAATTTATGCATGCCCTGATGTCCTCTACCCCCATTACTGGTATAGTAACTTGTGTGAAAGTCTATCTTTGAGTGTATTGAGGTAGTAGAATTTTACTTATCAAGTTATATTCATATCATGCTAGGGTTTTTGCCTCATTTTTTTTTTGTTTTTGGTCTTTTGCTTCTCAACCACTGTGTTTACTGGTAAAAGAAATACAGATGAGCTATAGGGAGATTTGAATAGATGCTGTCTCTCACCCAAGATCCTTTGAACCTGGGATAGCTTTCAGTTTTCTCAAAGATAAAGAGACAGCAAGGATACTTCAGATGATTAGAAAAGGGGGGGGCAGGAAATACAGTTCTTATCTCAGGAAGTCAAACTGTTTCTGGGACCAAGAAGGTTAGGACACCCAGTAGCTCAATTTAAGGGTCTAGTGAAAGTTTAACTTAAATGTGAAAACTATGAGGCTGGGGGGAGTGACGTTTCCAGGGTCACATTCCAAAGTATAAGATCAGTAAGAATCAGGACCCAGGTCTAAATTGCCCAGGCTCCTGTTTTTTCCACTTTCACAAGCAGATCATTTAATATTTCTTTGTATTTTTCTTTCCATTTCCCAGAGAAAGTTAATGACAGAAGAAACAAATCAGTTGTGGGATTATCCAGTTGAACTTTCATGACTTGAGTTATTCAAAGGACTCATTCTTTTTCTTTAAACTATTTTAAAATGTCTCAAGTAATGGTGCTTTTCAGTCAGTCCTTTAGAAGGCTATTTCACAGTCTAATGTGGCATATTGTTAGGACAGGTCCTTGGGTATCCTGGACTTTCTTCCCTCCCTTCCCTTCCCTTTATAATTTTCCCCCTCTTTCCTCAAATTACAGTAATTTCCAACATGTATTCTTTCAAGTTTGTAGGTTGTTTTTCCTTCTGTGGCACTTTTAATACCTCTGTTTTATAGATTTAGCTATTTATTTATTCTGGAATTCTTATGGTATGTCTCCTGTGCAATACATTGATGTAAACTATCATAAATGAGGAGTGAATGTCTATTTTTCTTCTTGTATTCAGAATTGAATTTCACAGGGGAAAACTATTAGAGAAAACTGAGATTTGAAGCAAGGTCTCAGTTGGCAACCTAAAGAACTCATTTGATAGTCTATTAAAGCCATCAATAATTATGTGGCATTTAAAATACACAGGTAGATTTAGGAATCTTTTTGGACAAAGGATCGTAAAACAAGTTCATCTTAATCCAGTTAGATAGTGCTTCTCTCTAAAGGGAAACAGACACATGCCAATTAGTATAGTGTCCTGAATCACAGATACATAGGAAAATGGGGAGATAGTTTGAAAAATTTAATATGTTAAGAAGAACAACAACCAAAAAAACTAGAAAAGATTGTAAGCAAGTAACAGAACAGGGCAGAATGAAGAAAGTAACACACAGTTGGATACTTATGTCAGTAAAGGCTAACTGATGTTTCAGGATACATCTAGTAGAAGTTGAGATGGATTATTCACAGCCAGCTTTGCCACTCACTCTTTTCTTTTAGATTCCCTGATGTGTGGAATCTGTTTATATGCATACTTTGATGATTTGATCATCAATTATTAGCAAGATATTCTAAATTCCTGTGTGCAACCAGCAATTGTAGCACTTTACTGGTGAATCCTTTTATTTATTTTATTTACACTTATATGCCTTTACACTTCTTACCATCCACATGAGGTTCCTATAGAATTTCTAAGTTTAATATCTACCAGTTATCTATTTGACATTAAGAATTATAGGTAGTGTGGAGTGGTGGATAGAGTAATGGACTTGAAAGATCCTTGAAAGTTAGGAAGACCTTCAGCTTCAATATCACTTCTGACACTTAGCTATGTTACTAAATTCTAAATTCTCAGTGACCCAGGTAACTCTCTACAACTATAAATTCTTCAGTGGAAAAATATTTAAAGCACTTTATCCCTAGACAAGATGCTTTTAATAATATTTTATTTTTCCTAACTGTATATAAAGACAATATTTTTTAGTTTTTTGCAAGGCAAATGGGGTTAAGTGGCTTGCCCAAGGCCACACAGCTAGGTAATTAAGTGTCTGAGACCAGATTTGAACCCAGGTACTCCTGACTACAGGGCTGGTGCTTTATCCACTGCATCACCTAGCCGCCCCTAAAGACAATTTTTAGCATTCATTTTACAAGATTTTATATTCTAGATTTTTTTTTCCTACCTTGCTCTTCCTTCTACCTAAAATGGAAGGAAATTTGATATAGGTCATTTATGTGCAATTATGTAAAACATATTTCCATATTAGTCACAGTGGTGAAAGGAGAAAGAAATAAAAAGAATAAAAACAAAAAATGAAAGTAAGTGAAAAAATGTAAGTTCTGATCTGTATTTAGAACCCATAAGTTCTTTATCTGAACATGGAAAGCATTTCCATTCAAGCATCCTTTGAACTTGTCTTGGATCATTGCTGAGATTTAGTCATTTAGTTGATCATCATCTACAATGTTTCCTGGTTCTTCTTATTTCATTTTGCATTAGTTTGTCTAAATCTTTTTGGGGTTTTCTGAACTTTGCCAGCTCATTTCTTATTGCACAATAGTATTTCATTACATTTATATACCACAGTTTGTGCAATCATTGCCAAATTGCTGGGCGTCCCTTGAATTTCCAGTATTTTGCCACCATGAAAAAACGCTGCTATAAATATTTTTGCATGTGTGGGTCTTTTTCCCTTTTTTTTTATGATCTCCTTGGGATGCTAACCTAGTGGTGGTTTGCTGGATCAAAGGGGATTAACAATTTGGTTGTGCTTTGCACATAGTTCCAAATTGCTTTCCAGAATGGTTAGATCAGTTCACATCTTCACCAACAGTGCATCAGAATGCCAATTTTCCCTTTTCTCTGCCAACATCGATCATTTTCCTTTTTTTTTTTTTTGGTCATTTTAGCCAATCTGATAGGTGTGAGGTAGTACCTCAGAGTTTTTAATTTGCATTTTTCTAATCATAAGTGATTTAGGGCACTTCTTCAAATAAATGACTATATATATATAGCTTTGATTTCTTCATCTGGAAACTGCCTGTTTGTATACTCTGAGCATTTACCAATTGGGAAATGGCTTTTAGTCTTAAAAATCTAATTCAGTTCTTTATATATTTGAGAAGTGAGGCCTTTGTCAGGGACACACTGCAAGAATTATTTTCCAGCTTTCTGTTTTTCTTCTAATCTAGAATGCTTTAGTTTTGCTGGTGCAAAACTTTTTAAATTTAATATAATCAAAATTATCTATTTTATATTTTGTAATACTCCCTATCTTTTGCTTGGTTATTAATTCTTCCTCTCCCCATAGATCTAACAGGTAAACAATCCCTTGTTCCAATTTGGTTACGTTGGCAACCTTTATGTCTAAATTATGTATCCATTTTGATATTATCTTTGTACATATTGTCAAATGTCAATGTCAAATTTCCATTTTTCTCAAAAGTTTTTGTCAATATTGAGTTCTTATTCAAGAAGCTGAGGTCTTTGGGTTTATCAAATAATAGGCTATTATGGAGATTTACTACTGTCTTCTGTACCTATATTTCTTAGCCAGTACAAGATAGTTTTGATTATTATTATTACTTTTTTAATATAGTTTAAGATCTGGTATTGCCTAGACCACCTTCCTTTGCATTTTTTTCTCATTAATTCCTTGATATTCTTGACCTTTTATTCTTCCAAATGAATTAAATTGCTTTTTTCTAGCTCTATCAGATGATTTTTGGTAGTTTGATTGAATAAATAAATTAGTTTAGATAGAATTGTCATTTTTATTATATTGTCTCAGTCTACCACAAGCAATTAACATTTTCCCAATTGTTTAGATCTGCGTTTAAGTGGAAAATGTTTTGTAATTTTGTTCATAGAGTTCCTGGGTTGTCTTGGCAGGTAGATTCCTAAATAATTTTTTGCATCTATAGTTATTTTTCTTTTCTTATTGATTACTAAAACTAACATTTCTAGTACTACAATAAATAATAGTAGTGATAAGGGGCATCCTTGTTTCACTCCTGATCTTATTGGGAAGACTTATAGCTTATCTCCATTCCAGATAATCCATTCTGATGATTTTGGATAAATTCTATTTAGCATTTTAAGGAAAACTTCTTTTATTCCTATGCTCTGTAGTGCTTTTAAAGGAATGGATGCTGTATTTTGTCAAAAACTTTTTCTGCATCTACTGAGATAATCATATGATTTGTCAGTTTTATTATTGACATGGTCAATTATGTTGGTAGTTTTTCTAATATGTTGAACCAACCCTGCATTCCTGGTAGAAATTCTATCTGATCATAGAGAATAATCCTTGTGATATATTGCTGTAATTGCTTTGCTAGTATTTTATTTAAAAATTTTTCAGCAGTATTCATTAGGTTAATTGATCTATAATTTTCTTTCTTTGTTTTAGTGCTTCCTAGTTTAGGTATCTGTATCTAAAACAAAAAAAGATTTTGTTGCAAAAGAACTTTTTAGTAGGTCTTCTTTGTCTATTTTTCCAAATACTTTAGTATTGGAATTAATTTTTCTTTAAAAGTTTGGAAGAATTCACTTGAAAATCAATCTGGCACTTGGGATTTTTTTCTTAGGGATTCTTTAATGATTTGTTCAATTTCTTTTTTCTAAGATGGGATTGCTTAGGTATTCTATTTCCTGATCTGTTTATCTGGGCAATTTAAATTTTTATTAATATTCATCCATTTCATTTAGATTGTCAGATTCATTGGCACATAATTGCTCAAAATATTTCCTAATGATTGCTTTAATTTCTCCTTCAATGATTGTGATTTAACCCTTTTTTATTTTCTGTGCTGAATATTTTGTTTTCTTCTGTCTTTTTAATTAAATTAACCTATGGTTTATGTATCTTGATTTTTTTCATAAAGTCAGCTCCTAGTTTTATATATTAGTGTAATAGTTTATTTTACTTCAAATTTTGTTTATCTCACCTTTGGTTTTCAGTATTTATAATTTGGTGCTCAATAAGGGATTTAATTTTTTTTTTTAGTTTTTTAAATGCCCAATTTATTGATTTGTTCTTTCTCCATTTTGTTGTAAGAATTTAGAGAAATGATTTGGCTATATCCCTTAAATTTTGGCATATTGTCTCATTGATGCCATTCTATCACCTATCCTCTCATTCTCCCCTCCACTGCTACAGGTCTATCACACTTCTTCTTTGAAGTAATTTACCCCATTCTTTCTTTCCCTTCCTTCTTTATCAAGTGTAATACTCTTTCTCATCCCTTAGTGAATTTTTTAAATGTCATTCTCTCAGGGGTGGCTAGGTGGTGTAGTGGATAAAGCATGGGCCCTGGAGTCAGGAGTACCTGGGTTCCAATCCAGTCTCAGACACTTAATAATTACCTAGCTGTGTGGCCTTGGCAAGCCACTTAACCCCATTTGCCTTAAAAAAACCTAAAAAAAATTTAAATGTCATTGTCTCAAAAGGGGGAAGCTAGATGGAGCAGTTAATAGAGCACTGGCCTTGGAGTCAGGGAGATGGGAGTTTGAATCCAGCCTCAGATACCTGAACTTACTAGCTATATGATCTTGTGCAAATTAATTAATATTGATTGCCTGGCATCCAGGGCCATCTCCAATCATCATGATTCATATTTGGCCACTGTACCCAGATGGCTCTGGAGGAGAAAGTGAGGGTAGTGACTTAGCACAGCACTTCCTTACTCAAATTCAATTCATGTGCTTGTCATGGTATCACCTGCCCTGATGTCATTATCTTTTTTTTGAGAATGAAGGAAAAAAACATCATCATAACTGTATCATCTATTTATGTATATTCTTCTAGCTATAGTATTTTATAGGTGGTAAAATTTTTAAGAAGTTTAAGCATCATCTTTCCATATAAGGATGTAAACAATTTAGCTCTTTTGAATATCTTATCCACACCCCCCCCCCTTGCCTTTTTATAAGGTTTCCCTTGGGTCTAGATATTTTGAGGTCAAATTGTTTTGATCATGAAAGTTTGAAATTCTTCTGTTACCTTTGTTACATTCCTTTGAAGTATCATACTTAATTTCAACAGTAGGTGATTCTCAATTGTAGAGCAAGCAGGCTTCTTTGCTTCCAGAATATTATAGTTCATTATCTCCAATCCTTTAAAGGTGCAGCTGCTAAGTTTTATGTAATCCTGATTGTAGCTCCCTGATATTTTTTCCTTGACTTGATAGTTCTGAAATTTGGCTATAATGTTCCTTGGAGTTTTTTTGGGGGGATCCTTTTCCCAAGGAGATCAGTGGATTCTTTCAATGCTTATATTGCTTCTGACTCCAGGACACCAGTTTTTCTTGGTAATTTCTTGAAAGTTGCTGACCAGATCCTCCTTCTGATGATAGCTTCCAGGTAATCCAATGATTCTGAGCTTATATCTCTTAGATCAATTTGCTAGGTCAGTTGTTCCCCCCCCCAGAGGAATTTTACACTTTCTTCTATTTTTCATTCTTTTTATTTTATTTGATTGATTCTTTGTATCTCATAAGGTCATTAAGTTCTACTTACCCAATTCTAACTTTTAAGGAGTAATTTTCCTCATTAGTTTTTGCACCTCCTTTTCCATTTGGCCAGTTTTACTTTTAAGGAGTTGCTTTCTTTTTTTCAAGCTACTGATTCTTCTTAATTCTCTTTCATCACTTTCATTTTTTCCCTAATTTTTCTTCTACCTCTCTTATTTGACTTTTAAACTCCTTTTTGAGTTCTTCCATGAGCTCTCTCTGGGCTTGAGACACTTCTCATTTTATTTTGGGCCTTTGTCCATAGGTGTTTTAATATTGCTGTCCTCTTCTGAGTTTGTGTCTTGATCTTCCCTATCACATGAATTTCTAAGGTCACATTCTTTTATTGTTTTCTCCTCCCCCTCATATTTTTTAGTCTTTTTCCTTACTTTTAAATTTGAGCTTTGCTCCTGGCATGGAAGGGGTACTTTCTTAGATTTTTTTTGTGTCAAAGACTACAGACTCTGGCTATTTATCTGGTAGTGATGTTGCACTGGTTTTCATGGGGACCCTTGTATCTGGTGCTACACCCCGATGTTTTGGGTGAGAGTGTCTGGTACTGCTGGAGACCAAAGGGGTCTGGCAGCTGACCTAATTCTGAGCTAGGATCTAAGTGCTGGTGTCTTTTGTGTGTTGAAGGTGGTGGGATATTCCTTTGTTGCCTGTTTATCCTGGGCTATACTAATATACATGGCATCCTGGAGCTGGTTATGCTGGGTGATGTGTGGGGTCCCAGTGCTGCTGCCTGTTCAATTGCTCAGGTACTTGTGGGGTCCCACTGTTGGCATTTACCTGTTTACTTGGGGCTGCACTGAAACACATGGAAGACCCCCAGTTGGTGTCTGTCTATTACCAGGTACTATGTAGAAGCATGTGGCATGGTTTTGGTGCTGGTATTTGCCTGGGCTCAGGATCTCCTGCTGGTTTGCTTAAGTGGAACTTGTTGTTGGCTTTCTGGCATGCTTCCTGTCCTATCACTCCCCTTTAACCTAAGTAAGACAGACTTTTCCTCTTAACTTTCCAAATTTCTTGGGTTAAAAAATTGTTTTATCCTATATTTTTACTATTTATAATCTCCTAGGATTTGTTTTGGGGTGCTATTTTATTTTTGTTTGGTGGTGAGTATAAGAGTTATGACAATTTCCTGCTTACCTCACATCTTGGCTCCTGGAAGTCTATTCTATCTTATTGATATTATTTTTGTATCCTAAGCTCATCATCCAAAATTATATCTATCAATTTCTAGCTTCTTCCTATTGGTAAATTTGACAAAAATGTTAATTGTGACTTCATTTTAGTCAATTTTCTAAAATATTAAACATAATAAGGTCAAACATAAACCTTTGGAGCACTCAACTATAGACTTTCATCTAAGTTAATAAAACACTGTTAAGAGTTACTTCTTGGGATGGCTAGGTGGCATAGTGGATAAAGCACCGGCCCTGGAGTCAGGAGTACCTGGGTTCAAATCCGATCTTAGACACTTAATAATTACCTAGCTGTGTGGCCTTGGGCAAGCCACTTAATCCTGTTTGCCTTGCAAAAACCTAAAATAAAATAAAAATAAATAAAATAAAAGTTACTTCTTCTGGTTGTTCAGTTTTCAGTTTCCCCAACTAAACTCTTATCTAGCCTATAGCTCTCCATCTACACAAGGATACAATGGGATTTTTTTTTTGAAATTCAGAAATTTGGATTTTCTATTATTACAAATTTTCCTATGTCTAGCTGTCTACTTAGCCTATCTAAAAGGGAAATGGTGTTAAGATTCTCATGACATGTTCTTGTGAAACTATATTGGGCTCTTGGTAGTCACTTCTTTCCTAAAGTTTTCCAAACCATCCTATTAAAATATTATATATGCATATATACACACACGATACACAAATACAAACACACACTCATATTTATATATGGAATTAAATTCAAATTGGCTAACCTTAAATTTGCAGACTCATCTGCTCTTAAAAAAATAAATTGGAACATTTTCTGAATTGTAGTTTTGTTGTTCACCTCCTCTTCCACCTCCCCTCTCCTCCTCCTCTTCCTCCCCTTCTCCCTCCTCCTTTTCTCTTCCTCCTCCTTCTTCTACATCATTATCAAGTGTTTTCTATCTGATGGGATATCATTGATTTTATGATCACATTTTATTCTCTCCATGTCCATAGCCTATAAATTATTTTCACGAAGAAAGTGTTCATGGTATAGATACATGATTTTTGAGTAATTTGCAAGTCTCTAGCCTCTCTTATTTCCTCCTCTTGTATCATATTTTCCATATATTTCTTCCTATTTTTACCTCTTCTTATCTTTGCAAAGTAGTCACCAAATATGAAAGTATATATTGACTTAATTTGAAAAGAGGATATTATTATGTTCTTCATCAAATTTCTCTACCACTTCACTTTCAGAAACTTATGTTGTGCAGAATTGCAATTATTTTCAAGGTGTTCTTTTCACAAATACTAATCATTAGTCTTTCATTATTGTTGTTAGTTATTCACTCATTTCAGTTGGGAATGACTGACTTTTTGTGACTCTGTTTGGGTTTTCTTGGAAAAGATATTATAATGATTTGCTATTTTCTTCCCTGAAGCCAGGATTAAACTCAGGAAGATGAGTCTTCCTGATTCCAGCACTCTATCCACTGCATCACATAGTTGCCTTGTAATGGCACAATATGCAATGCAATTTCATTTGTTGTTGCTTTTGAGCACATAACAAAAAAAAACACAATACAAAAAAATACAAGTCCTTTCTTTGTTTCTTCAAGGAGAACACCACCCACCTCATTTCTTTCAATTTACACGGCACTTCCTTTCTTCTAGTTTCAATTGGAGAAGGAATGTCAAGATTGATGTGACTTAGCTGCTCCAATAATATGCACACTCATTGGTCACTGGACAAAACTTCTCATTTAAAGATTCAATAGAATACCAATAAAATATGAGTATTGAAAATGGACCTTTGTTTCAGAATCCAGTCCTTAAAAGAATCTTGCAGTTTCATATGTACAAATAAGCCTATAGTCCTCCACTTGTTTAACCCTGGGCATAACTTGTCCATATGTTCCATCTACCCCAGGTAGACATATTGAAGGACAAGTTCCATAACTTGTCCAGTCACTGGTATGACACAATTCCAGAAAAATGAATTTTTCATCTACTTATATTTTTTCTACTATTACTTTAAAGTAAGATCCTTATCTAAGGATCCATACTTGCATTACTAGAGGAACTGACTCTTATAAATCAATCAACATTTATTAAATATCTTATCAATATTGATATTTTCACCATTAGAAAAACCAGAGAAAAGTGGTTGCAGCTAAATGGGCTCACATGTACTCTTTGGAGAGTCAAAAAAACAAATCAGTATAAAACAACTATACGAAAAATGGAATCCAGTCATAGGACACTTATTCATAATATAATACAGTGTTTATAAACATCTGCCAAAAATCACCATGAAAATAATTGTGGTTTATGTTCCAACAACAGTTACAGAGCATAAAAGTTGGAGGTTGTGAATGATGCAAATTAATTATTTGTTTTACAAAAAAGATTCTCTGTTTAATAACAGATTTGTCATCAGTGACAAAGAAGGCAGAAAGTTTGGAAAGAAGGAAGGCATGGAGGGAAAGAAGAAGGAATGGGAGAGAAGGGAAAGAGGGAAGTAGGAAGAGAAGGAGTAGGAGAAAATGGAGAAAAAAGAGAAGGGTGGAGGAAGGAAGGGAAGGAAAGGAAGGAAGTAGGGAAGAAAGGAAGGAAGAAAAGAGGTAGGAAGGGTAGAGAAGGAAGGAAAGAGGAAGAAAGTAAGGGAGGGAAGGAAGGAAGAAAAATGAAGGGAAGAAGGGAAAGAGGGGGAAAGGGAAGGAGGTCAAAAGAGGGAAAGTAGGGAGGGAGAGAAGGAGAGAGAGCAAAAAACTTTTACAAAATGATTGATACCCTGGTACAAAGTAGAAATACACTTAAAGCAAATCAAACAGCCCTGAGCCACAAGGAGCTTATATTCTAAAGGGGAAAAACAAAAGATAAGGAGCACTTAAATGGGAGATGGCATTTTGAAAATGACCCAGGGTCCCAGAGGAAGAATTCAAGTGAGAATAGTTTTTTTTTCAGGGAGGTAAAAAAAAGTCTTTGATTTTAATTCACAGGTTGCACAAAAGGTTTACAAGTTACTACATAAAGTTCAAAAGTTAGAACCTTTGGAGAAGCAGCAGGATAGTGAATTTCAGCAGAAATAAGGAGGAAATATTAGATAAGATAGCATATCGTCTCAACATTCAATACTATTTCATCACCCCTACTTCATCTTTTCTATACTGTTTTTTATAAAATGTTCCCTTCTGTAGTTATATCTTCATGATCTTTCAAGGATTATTGCTATTAGCTCAGCAACCATACCTGCTAATTCTTCTAATTCCTTGTGTTTTAGTTTGGTAACTAGTCTCTCGTATCACCTCATTTAGCCTGGTAACTGTCCTCTTGTATCACCTCATTTATTGTGGATCTCAATTTTCCAAGAAAATTTTTATTCTATCCTGCTATGCTTAAATATAATTCTCCTTGTGAGAGATAACAAAAGCAAAATATGAATTGAGCAGTTTTGGCATCTCTTAGTTGTCCACTATAATTATCCTCTTTGAACAGAAGTTCTATCTTTACTTTGATCATCCTTTTGTGCCAACATAGCTTTAAAAAGTCTTTTATTTTCTTATATTTTCCTTTAGATTCGTTGCCAGTCTAATTTTCTGCTACTTATTGTCATTTCTACTTTTAAAAAGTTCATAAATGATTTTCTTGTAGAATCACATTGGCTCCATCTTCATATAGCATGGTCCAAATCCCCCTCCTCACCCAAACTTTCATTGGAATGATTTCTAGTTGTCCTCAGAATGTCTTTTTGAGGAGCTTCCTGTTCCTTGTGGGCAATGTTTCACCTGAATTTTACTTTTTAGGATCCTACCTATTTCTGTTTTCTCAACATTTTGAAATCTGATCTCTAAATATAAGCTATTTACTTGACCATACAATTCTCTATCATGAATTATAATTGAATAGTCATTTTGCAAGATACTTCTGCAATCTCTTCCTCTTCTTTAGACAAAATCAGATCTAAGAGAGAATAGTTTCTATCATAGTTTTTCAAGAATGAACTGTAATTTGGGCAAGCAGAGTATTTATTAGCTTTTCTGCTTTTAATGCATAGAGTACCAGTAGATATTTGGAGAGTGGAAGTTGGCTGTCATTTGGCTGTCATGCCTCTGGGTCATTTCGTGGTCTGTTCCCCAAACTCTTCATCTAATTTTGAAGCATGGTCTATGTGATCTGTAGGATGATTCATTGATATTATTACTTCGATTTCTTCCTTTATACCAGTGATCTTCACTGAAATGATCTTCTCATGGTTCCTTCCTTATATTTCTCATATTTACATGAGCATATCATCTCAATGTTCAGTGCTACTTCACCACCCCTACTTCATCTTTTCCATACTATTTTTATAAAGTGTTCCCTTCTGTAGTTATATTCTTGTCATAAATTTCAATCTAAGACAGTGATACTAAGAGGCCAAATTTGCATATTTGAAAAGGATCTTTAATTCATTCCTTTTATTATTCACAAAATTTATACCATATATTATATATTTACATATCACAATATATTTGAGGTCATATGTTTTATTTGTGGTTCTTATGCAGACAACAAGCATTCTTCCTGGTCATTGTTAAGTGTGCTTCATAATTAACCAAGAGCACATATTCTTATATTTTAAATATTGTCCCATACTTAGATTTCTGTTCTCAAACACCAAGTTTTCATTCAGTTATTCTCTTCCTAATTGAGCTAATATATTAGTAGAGAGAAGTTAAAATAAGAAAATCAATATAAAAATTTAAAATTAACAGACATCTAAATGTTTGAACCAATAGAGTTCTACACAGAGACAAGTACTTGCTGATATCATTAAACTTATTAAATGATGATTATAAAATTTGATATTTTTACAAAATTCTATTTGAGTATTTAGAGGCCTCCCTAGCTACTCAGATGCTTCATGGAAAGATGTTGGATTTCTTCTTCAGATCTCACATATTTGTTTTTATCCAAAGATGTAATTAGATATAATCACTTGCTGCAATTCAGTTTGGGGTGAGGAAAAATAGGCTGTGATTCAGAAGATGGTCTTATCCCAAGAGTCACACTGGAAAGGGGTGGTTGATTCTCTAGACTCTTCCTTCTCCCTATGGAGGTTGTTGTTGGAAACTGAGTCTAGAAAAGAGGTATAACAGTCATGGGATTCTGGTCATGGTGGCTGGGGAAGATAGTGTTGTGCTTTTGGCTGTTCATGAGGTGTGCTGTGAGGATAGTAGTTGCCATGGATAGGAGGTGAGCCCTTCCAAATTCCTGCATTCAGGGCAATGTTTCCTTTACCTTCTGTTATTTATATCTCTGTTCTTTGTACTCCTCTAAAGCATATTTCATGTAGCAATGTAAGTATACAAAAATAAAATAATCATCAATCAACAATCATTACACTCCTGCTATGTGCCAGGCACTATGCTAATTGCTCTAGAATAGAAAACATAAACTAATAGTCAAGAAGGACAGCTAGATAACACAGTGGATAAAGTGCTTGACCTGGAGTCAGCAAGACTTATTTTTCTGAGTTCAAATCTTGCTTCAGATACTTACTAGCTATGTGACCTTGGGTAAGTCACTTAACCCTGTTTTCCTCAGTTTTCTCTTCTGTAAAATGAACTGGAGAAGGTAATGGCAAACCACTGCAATATCTTTTCTAAAAAAAACCAAACCCAAAAGGGTCACAAAGAGTTGAACATTATTAAAAAATCACTGAACAACAAAAATCATCTAGAAGTTTACATTTTGTAGGGAACACACACACACACACACACACACACACACACACACACACACACACACAATATACAATAATTTCCAGGAAATGAAATGGTTACTAACAGTTGGGAAGAATGGGTTAGAGCTCATATAGAAATTTTTCCTTTAGCTGAGCTCTGAGTGGAAGGTGTATGGTTTTTTCAAAGCTTTGTGTATAATAGACCCTTAATTAGATGTTTGGTGAATTAAATTAAATTTGAAGGAAGATTCCATAGACAGGAAATAAGAAAGAAGAGAGAATGAGGCCATTTATTCAGTTGATCAACAAACCTCTATTAAAAACCAAGATCCCAAGGATGATTCAGAGATATTTATCCAAGTGGTTCTTCCTTTCTAGTCTCCTTTCCCATCTTTTAATTTGTATCACAACTTTTTCCTCCTTGCCTCCAATTTTGGGTATACCACAAGGCTCCATCCTTAGTTTTCTTTTCTCTTTCAACACTATATTCTCTAGTGACCTCATCAGCTTCCATGGGTTGACTTATTATTGCTATGCAGATGACTTCTAAATCTACTCTAGGTATCCATTTCTAAGCCCCAATCCCTTATTCCCAAAGTTGATTATCCATAGACTTCTCAAACTCAAAATATCCAAAACAGAACTCATTTTCTTTTTTCTCAAACCATCCCCTTTTCTGATCTTCACTTTTGCTGTTAAGAGTACTAATACTTTCTAGTCATCAAAATTTTCACAACCTTGGTATTATCCTCTATTGCTTCATTCTACAACCAATTTCTAAATCTTATTGACTCTATCATCACTTTATCTCTTGTATGTATCCCTTCTTTTCGTTTACACATGACCACCTTATTTAAGGCTCTCATTGCCTCTTATTTGAACTATTGATATAGCATCTTATTTGGTTTTTTTTTTTACCTCTATACAATTCAATTCATTCATCTTGGTATTTCCAATATGATTTTCTTTAAGTTTTGGTCTTATGTCATGTCACTTCTCTATTGAATAAACTCCAGTGGCTCCTTATGGCCTCTCTCAAATAAAATTATTCTATTTGACATTTAAAGTCTTTTACAACCCATCTTTAATCTAACTTTCCAGCTTAGGACAACAAAACTGACTTTCTTCCTGTTTCTTAAACATTATACTCCATCTCCTGTGCATGTAACTCAATGCTAGCTCTTCACTTCTATCTCTTAGAATTGTTTGCTTCCTTCAAAACAAAGCTCAATTGTAATCTCCTATGTGAAGCATTTCCTGATTTCCCTAGGTGCTTTGACCCTCTTTTCCATAACCCTCTTTCCCATGACAGTCTTTTATTTCTTTTGAAAATATTCTTAATTCACTTTCAGGATGTATTTGCTTTCTCCCTTGATAGAATACTGACTCCTTGAGAACAGAGGCCATTTCATTTTTACCCTTAAATCCCTAGCACCTGTCATAGTAAATGACACATAATAGACTCTTTTTTTAAAGGTTTTTGCAAGGCAAATGGGGTTAAGTGGCTTGCTCAAGGCCACACAACTAGGTAATTATTAAGTATCTGAGACCGGATTTGAACCCAGGTACTCCAAGGCTGGTGCTTTATCCACTATGCCACCTAGCCGCCCCACATAATAGACTTTTAATAAAGATTGACTGATTGATCAAAAGATGAATAAGACTTGGACTTGATCTCAAGTATAGTTTAGTAGGGGAGATGACACAAATACCTATAAAGTAGATTGTGGCATTGTAAAAAATATAAAACAAATCCTGAAGAAGTTCAGAGAAAGAAGATATCATTTCCATATGGGGGGGGGATCAGAAATAAATTTTTAAAGAAGGTAGTATCTGAGATGGTCCTTAAAGGTGGATTGTAGGATTTTTCCTAGCTATTGGTTAGAGGGAGACAGATGATATTCTTTGTGAAAGGAATCATGTGAACTGAAGTATAGAGAAACAAAAACATTAGGGATAACTGGTAGTGCAGTTTGCCTGAAGTTCAGGATGACTGAAGGGAAATGATGGGAAATAATAGGTTGTATATAGGTCTTCAGTGGTCTTGAATGTCAGACCATGGGGCTTAAATTTTATATAGTAGCCAATAAGGAGCCATTAAATTTTTATTTTGAACTGGGGAATGACATTATCAGGGTTATACTTTAGGAAGATTTATCTAGAAGTATGTATTGGATGTGGAGAAAAATTGTAGGCAGAGGGATAAGTCGGAAGCCTATTGCAATAATCCAGCCTAGGGATAATGAATGACTGGAGGAAGAGAGTAAGTGAAAGGTATTGTGAAGGTAGAGTCTAATTAGCACAATCTGAGCCTACCAGAGAAAATTCTCCTAAAGACCTCCAACACTTAGTCTTGATCAGTTGTAGCATCTGGGCAGAACACATCCCCAGTCTAGTAGTTAGGTGGTCTCTCTTGTTGCAGGTGGAGAATTCAATCAGTAATGCTGTACACACCATATTGTGCTTTTTTATTTTCTTGATTTTATCACTTTACAAAAACACAACAGAAGCACTTTGGAAAGTTACTTAAACTGAACATATGGGCAATGATATATCTCATTTATGAATTCCATTAGTAGAAAAGACATTGTTTCACTTGCTGACATGGTATTTGATTAAGTTTAATCATATTAAATTATTATCCCCAATTAAGCCACAAGAAGTCACCAATAAATGTTTTGCTGAATTAATTAGCAGATGTGAAAAGTCAACAGGGATCATTTAATCTTGTAATATCGGTATACAGACAAAATAAATGGCAAAAATATGTATGAATTTGCAATACTGTGAGAAAAATATGCTGAATCTATTGTTCCCATCTTCTCACCTGCTATCCAGTTGTACTTGATATACTAAAAAGTTTTAAAAACAGCTTTATTCTACTTTGTGCACTTCTTATGATATTAAATTTTATGGACCTCTGTGGGTCTGAGTCTCCTCTTCTGGAATACAAAAGGATTATATTTAACAATTTTTAAAGTCCCTTCTATCTCTAATGAGCTATATGGCTCTTCTTGGTTTGGGGATTTGGGGATATCACTTGAGTCTCCTCTCTGGGTCTGAGTTTTCTTTGTAAAATGAGGGAACTGATCTAGATCAGCAGTTCATGAATTTGTTTTTTAACTTTTTGATAAATGTTTTTCAGTGTAACTACTATCCTTTGTAATGTTATTTATTTTATTTTCAGTATTTGAAAACATTATTCTGGGTAGACATTCATAGGATTCAATAATCTGCCAATATTTAAGGCCCCTTCTCGCTTGGTTAGTCAAGTAATCTGAAAATATTCATGAAATCCTACTTCTCCAAAGGGTGAGTGGGCACTGTATGGAAGAGATGTCACATTGAGAGTGATCAGAATTAGGATTGGAGAAATGGGAAAATTGACTATGTTGGTTCCAGGTTCCACTCCCAATATGATAGATGGTTTAGTATTGTAAATGGGTTGAGGAAATGGGTTGGGCAAACAGGAATGCTACCAAGATTCAATAATTTGATACTACAATAAGGGACATAAACTGTCCTTTTGTAGTTTCAAAATGATGAAAAACAATGAATTTGGAGACAAAATCTGGGATTAAATCTAATCTCATCTCTGTCATCTGTGAACATGGGCAAGCCATCTCTCTGTTCAGGTCCTGAGTCTACTGACTTATAAAATGAAAGAGTTGAACTGGATCCTCTATGTGTTCATAGATTCAAAATTATGAAGAACTCCATGTTGTTTAGTTGGGGGTAACAGAGCTCATCCCTACCCCCTGGGGCTTTTTTTTCCTACTCTACTGTTTCTTTGAAGATTCAAAGATCATCTGATGGAAATCTCCTGTTGAAGAAATATTTCTGAGAAAATTATAGTGACTAGTTGAAGTTTTCTATAGGGCAACAGATATTATTCAACAAAAGATCTGACAGGTTAAATTTTCCACAGAAAAGCTCTAGAAGTCATGGATATTAATTATATTACTGCTTACTACTGCAACAACCAGTGGGAACCAACTACTTTGCTGGGCATGGGAAAAAAAGACTGGACTTAGAATAAGAGGACCTGGCTGTGCTATTTGGTGGGTCTGCAATCAAAGATATATAACTTCATCTTTTTTTTCTAATGAGATTCTTGGGCTCTTTCTGGCTATCTAGACTGATTACATATTACTTATTCTTCCCAATCCCTTCCCTCTTTGTTCCCTTCATTTCGGTCTGTCTCTTTTTCTATCTCTGTCTCTCTTTTTTCTTTCTCTTTCCTCAAGTCAGTCAAACTGGCCTCCCTCATCACTCTTTTATCTGGGCCTTTGCACAACCTCTCCTTCATTCCTAGATGCTCTATCACTCCTCTTTTTTGCCTCTTGAAAGTTAACTCCCTTTCAGGGTAGGCTCAGGTGCTACCTGCTTCAAGAAATCTTTCCTTATCTCCCCTCCTCCAACCCCTCCCCCCAGTTAGAGTCCTCTTCCTAAACATCATGTACATACATACATGTATACATATATATATGTATATATAATATTTATTTTTGCCTCTCGTCTTCATTATTTACCTATTAATATGTTTTGTCCTTCTAGAAGAATATTAGCTCTTTGAGACTATCTCACGATTATTATTTGTATCCCTATCTGGAACATCATAGACACTTAATAAATACTTATTGATTTATTGATAGATTTAGAGTTAGATTCATTAGAGGTCATCTTCCCACCCCCATTTTACAGATGAGGAAACTGAGCCCCAAAGTGACAAAGTACTTTGTCCATGGTCATACAAGTAGTAAGTACTTGATGTGTGCTTTTAACTAGGGCCTTTCTGACCAAGAAATTAAGACTATCCATTATAGCAGTTTTAGCAGACTGCCTTTCTTCTATAGGGGGAAGGTCAGGAGGGAAATATGTATACATATATTTGTATGTGTATAGATAAATGGATAGCGATAGAAATAGAGATATAAATATACATTTATATATGCATAAATACATATGAATATATGTATAGATGTATGTTTTTGTTGTTGTTAGACTCTCTGTGACCCATTTAAGGCATTCTTAACAAAGATACTGGAGAGGTTTGTCATTTCCTTTTCTAGTTCATTTTACAAATGAGGAACTGAGGCAAACAGGATAAAGTGACTTCACCCAAGTCACACAGCTAGTAGGTATCTGAGGCCAAATTTGAGCACAGGGCTGGCTATCTATTCACAGTGCCACCTAGTCAGTGTGCCCATATATGTGTTTATATTTATATTTATTTATATATTTACTTGTGAGGAAACGGACTTTTGGAGGAGTGTGCCTTCATCAAGGTCACATGGTTTGTTAGTGGTAGATAAGCTTAGTTAGTGCTCCACTTCTTTGGGGAAAGCATGATGGATATGGAGTCAGAGAGAACTTAGTTATAAATATTTGTTCTGATATTTACTACTCTAGTGGCTTTGGACCAGCAACACCTTCTCTAGATCTCAGCTTATTGATATGTAAAATATGAGGATCAAACTAGATGACCTATAATTTTTTAAATCTGAGATTTAATAAAAGATTAGAGGGATCCCTGTGATACTTCTGGGGCTAAAAATTGTCTTTTCTGGCAAAGATCAAACAAGTTTTTCCTTGTTGTTACCAAACTAGGTAAGATCAATCTGTAGAATTAGAGAGTAGCTATTGCCAACATTCCTAGATGGGTTATCAACTTTTTCTCCCTCTGGTCAAAATGAGACCCGTCTTTTTGCCTATATTTCTTTTGTTGTTTTTTTGACCTATCATATTACATATAGAACCAAAGAGTCATAGAATTTAAACTTGGAAGGGTCCCTTGTGGTTAACCTAGTTCAACTTTTCATTTTATAGATGAGGAAACTTTAAGCTCAGAGAGATGGGATGACTTGCTCTATGGTACATTAACAGTAGGCAGGAAAGGGCATGGTTAGAATTCAAACCCAGGGCTTTTCATTCAGATCCATTGCTTTTTCTACTAACCTAGGCTGCTGTTTCTAGATTGTTCATCAAACTGGAAGCTGCTATTGTTGACAAGAGGGAGAGCAAAAAGTCATTGTAATGATTCTGCCACTAATTGGTGGGACTCTGGTAAATCTGGTTACCAGGGGGAAGTTATCTTTACAAATGTATGTTGATGCTTTCCTGCTTTGTGGTTGTCCCTGAATAAGCTCTTTGGGTTATAGTACAGGCTGCTGCAGGTCTTAAACCAGAGCACTGTGAAATAAAAAGGGGAGGTATTTTGAGGACAGTGTGGTTCAGTGTGAAGAGCACTACATGTGGAACCTGATAAACTAGGTTTGAATCCTTCATCTGCTACTTAAGTAGCTGTATTAACAAGGGAGGCTCATTTTCCTTCTCAGGGTTTCTGATTCCTTAGTACTGCTATGACTACTACTACTACTACTACCATGACTTCTACTATTACCATTACTCACCACAACCAGCACTACCATTGGCACTTTGAGATTTATAAAGTGCTTTATAAAAACTAATTCATTTTATTCTCCCAATAATCCTGGAACATAGGTGCTATTATTTTTTTCTATATTTAGTATTTTTTTAGTTACATATAAAAACAATTTTTTTAGGTTTTTGCAAGGCAACGGGGTTAAGTGGCTTGCCCAAGGCCATACAGCTAGGTAATTATTAAGTGTCTGAGACCGGATTTGAACCCAGGTACTCCTGACTCCAGGACCGGTGCTTTATCCACTACACCACCTAGCCGCCCCTAAAAACAATTTCTAACATTTATTTTAAAGCTTTGAGTTTCAAATTCTCTCTCTCTTCTTTTTCCTCACCACCCCTCATTGAAAAGTCAAGTAATTCAATATATTAGTATAGTCATGCAAAATGTTTTCATAATAGTAAGTGTGTGAAAAAATATAGATAAAAATAGAGATTAAAAAATATATTCTTTATTCTGTATCCAGAAAGCACTAGTTCTTTCTCTGGGGATGGAAAACATTTTTCATCACAAATTCTCCAGAATTGTCTTGGGTCATTGTATTGCTGGGAATAACTAAGTCATTCACAACTAATCATCTTACAATATTGCTGTTAATTTGTACACAATACATTTCACCTTGAATCAGCACATCTAAGTTTTTCTGAGAAAATCCATAGATACTATTATTATCCTCATTTTACAGAAGAGAAAACTGAGGCTATGAGAAGTTAAGAGGCCTACCCAGGATCATAAAGTAAGTACCCAAGACTAGATTTGAATTCAGTTCTTCCACATTTCAGTTCTAATAACCCATCTATTGCCCCACTTAACTGCTATTAAATGAGAAGTTTATTCATAGCAATCCTCATTGTGGTAGCAAAGAATTGTAATTAAACTATAGATAGAATGACTAAAAAAAATAACAAATTTGGTATATTAATATAAGGATAGCTAGATAGTACTGTGGATAGAGCACTGGGTTTAGAATCAGGAATAGTCATTTTCATGTGTTCAAATCTAGCCTCAGACACTTCCTGGCTGTGTGACCCTGGACAAGTCATATAACCATGTTTGTTTCAGTTTCCTCATTTGTAAAATGAGATGGAGAAGAAAATAGCAACAACTCCAGCATTTGTGGTAAGAAAAACCCAAATGGGGGAGGCTAGGTGGTGTAGTGGATAAAGCACCGGCCTTGGAGTCAGGAGTACCTGGGGTTCAAATCCAGTCTCAGGCACTTAATAATTACCTAGCTGTGTGGTCTTGGGCAAGCCACTTAACCCCATTTGCCTTGCAAAAAAAAAAAAGAAAAACCAAATGGAGTCATAACTGAAACAACTGAACAGCAAAATGAACATATTAATATAATGGAATATTATTATGTAGGAATGACTAGTATAAGGAAAGCAGAGAAAGGTGGGAAGGTTTGTATAAACTGATATGCAATGGAATGAGTAGAACCAAGAAAATTTAAATGCACAATGGCTAAACAATGGAAACAACAACATTATTAAAAGGAAATTTACCTTTAAGTAAATGGAAAAATTAATGAAGTTTCTGGGGAAGAAATAATGAATTGCACTTCTTTCTCTTCATGGAGAAAAAAATGGGGAACCACTAGCAAAGAATATTATTTCTATTGTCAGATATGGTCTCTGTATTGTATGTTTTTGCCTAATTGTTTTTCTTTAGCCACAGAGGAAATTTAGTCTGATGGAGGATGGAAAACAAGTGTGATATAAAAGTAAGAAATATTGATAAAGCATATTAAAAATTAAATAAGAGAATTATCATAGGGTAGTGGACAGTGATCTGCCTTGGAATCAGGATGATGTGGGTTCAAATCTTACATTTACTGTTTATGTGATTATGAACAAGTTAATCTCTCAGGTACTAGACAATTCTGTAAGAGAATAAATTTAAGACCAATTGTTGGACTAATTTGGTTGAGTGGATTTATTTACCAGTGGGAGCACTCTAAATTGATGAAATCATATGTCTAGAATTGTCCACCATCTAAATAAGATTTTTGAAAAAGGGTTTCCTTGGATCATGACTAAATTTCCTTCTAGCTCTGGCAGTTTATGTTCCCATTATCTACATTATCAATCCCTTTTAATCCTTCCCTGGTCCCTTGGGTATGTCTGTGTCAGAGGCTGCTGACATTAGAGACTGAGTCACTTCTTGGACTTGATGTATTAAATGGGCCCCTCATTCTCTGGGAGAGGTAATGGCCAGAGAGTGACTTGAGAGGTGGAAAATAGGAGACAATCGTGGGTCATGGTAGAAATATACTCTTTCAAGAGAAATGATAGCTGATCTATAAGGTCCCTTCTAACTCTAAATTCTCTGATATTTAGAGTCCCTAATGGATTGCAAGTTGAGTATTATTCATCTCTTCCTCTGCTTTTTTAATCAACTGACATTCAGCATCTGACAGTGAATCTTTCAGAAGCTGAAAAGAAGACTCCTTTCTAAAGACTGATAGGTAGTGGTCATCCTTTCTGTCCTATTCTCTGGGTCCTTACACAATAAAATAAATGATTCAACTTTTTTTATTAAATTCTTTTATAGACCTGTTTTTATGACCTTGGTAAGATTTTTTTCTTTAATGAAGCTATTCTTTCTCATCTCCTTAATTACAGCCCATCTCATTGTCCAAATACTGTTCCTGCCCAAAATATATGTTCTAATGGACTAATTCCATGGATTGACCTTCCAACTTCATGGCTTGGCTTGGACTAGAGCCACAGCAAGGATTTTTTTTTCTATCACAAATAACACAGCAAAGTGCTCTGACTCAGGAAGCAGAAGGGGATAAATCAGTCCCTGTGGGTAAAGACCCTGGAACATCATCCTCCTTTTCTTCCCCTTTACCTCCTGCACAGAGGAAGTTGTTCATCCATAAACTTACTGTTTTAAGTAATTAATTCTTCAGAAATAGGAATTAAAGCTAGTTATTTCTTTACCTTTCCCATGAAAAAAAACCTAATTATTGTGGAGTGGTAATAATTACAACAAAAATAATCAAAATCTGAATCCATTTGCATGACTATTTTCATTGGTAGATATTGATTCCTTACTGCTCCATGCATTCTTGATGGGTAGAGTTGGCAAAAGTTTGAAAGAGGAAAGCTATTGGTCTTCTGGCTTTCAGCTTAGATAGAGAAGACAAGTTTCCAGATTCTCTTCACTGAAAAGTCTCTGAAGGAAGGGGGGAAAACTCTGGGAGGAAGCTTTACAAGAGTAGCGGGCATTTCAAATATATCCATTTCCTCAGCTTGCTATACTAAAAATGGCAATTTTCCCCTTGGGTGGTATTTGAAACTCATTTGGTTGAGTTGAAATATTTTGCTATCAGATATTCACTCTACTGTATTCTCATCTGTATACTTTTTCTGATTTTTTTTTCTTCCAGTTTATATAAATGGGTTTATTTGCTATTTACTATGTGTGATCTTTGTATAATTGGCATTTGGGAAAAGGAGTAAGCCTTGGAAATATAGTTTGGACTCTCTTTCCTAATTAAGAGATAGTGATCAGAAGTGCAAGATGAATGTAAAAATTACTTCCAATAGCCTAGACTAGCAATATTTAGGTAGAGGCAATATAATTTTAACCTGGTACATACCTTTTTTGAGACAATAGTAGAGAAGCCAATGTCCTGCTTCTCAGTAGGAATCAGTCTTCCTTGGAGAGGGAAGGTTGGTGGAAATTCTATTCATTCCTCCCTGAAAGTCATATCCAGACAGATCTGTGTTGACCCATAAAAAGTACATGGGAAACACCAACATATAACTCAAACAAATAGATACTTTGGTGAAGGGTGCTAAAAGAGAACTTAAAGCCATTTCCTTCTCCTAACACTAAAGGTATCAAAATAAATTTTTAGAAATGGGAAGAACCTTAGTGATCATCTAATCCAATTCTTTCTTACAGGGAAAGAAAATGAGACCCAAGGTCATAGATAAAATTTTGCTTTAATTAAGACTCAGCTAAGATAATCAATTCTCATAGTGTTAATGACATCAGAAATTATCTTATTCTATTCTTTCATTATACAGAAGAGGAAAGAGTGGAGGTTTTCTGGTACAGTGAGAAAAGAACTGAAGTTGGAGTCAGTGCCTCTCTATAAAATGAGGAAATTTAATTATATGGTCTTCAAGGTCTCTTTTCAACTCTGAATCCATTATTCTATAAGATGGAAGACTAGAGTTAGTGTCCAGGTAGGAACTAGAATATAGGTCAACTGACTACAGAGCACTTTCAGAAAGATTGTGGAAGTTTGGTCTTTCCCAGAAAGGCCCTGGCCATGGTAGATAATCAACTTATAGTATCATTCCTCAAATCTTTCTGTGCCTCAGTTTTTTCATCTGTAAAGTGGGTATTATGATAGCATTTTCATCTCAGAGTTGTTGTAAGATTCACATAAAATAATGCATGTAAAGTCCTTTACAAACTTCAAAGAAATAAAGAAATGCCAGCTTTTACTATTAGTTGATGAGTAAAATTTACACTCAGTTTTTAACATATACATAGTAAAATCATGCTTGAATGTTTCACTGTGGCATATCTCTGCTTATGCTAGTGAAATGTGAGATTTGGCAGTTCTAAGTTAGCTGGAGAGATTTCACTTATAGGTAAAGTCATAGCCTCTGTTGGCTGAGAACTGCCTTTATTGCTAAAGAGCTAATCCTCTGATGGCACCAAGAGATGATAGTGAGGATGAAGATGATGGTAATGATTTTTTAAAGCCACAATAACTCACTAAACTTTCCTCTCAGGGCTGCCCTCTTTATGCTCTGAATTTTTCTCATGATATAAGGACGTTCTGTGATTGATTAATATTGCCCATAATCTTCATTTTGAGGAAAGTACCCAGCCCAGCCATGTGTTTATTTCCTCTGGGCTCCATTCCTAACTCTGATGTCTTTTTTGACTCCTTCTCTGGCACCTCACCCTGTTTTTGAGCTTTTTGCATATGTAGTTTTCCCCGTTAGAATGAAAACTCTTTGAGGGCAAAAACTATCTTTCTTTCTACTTACATTTGTATTCCTAGTGCTCAGCAAAATCCCTGGCATATAACAAGTACTGAATAAAGGCTTGATACAGACTCCTTTCCTACTAGCATGAAGTCATGGATGCAAGGAGCATAAAAGTCATTTGTGGAAATAGCAAACCAGATCTGGACCTTTAGACTTTATAACTCTGGTAAAATATAGCTTCCTTCTCTTCTGGAAGCAGAAAGAGATAGTGCATCAATTATAGTGGCTCATCTGGTTTTAGAGGGTACACAACCAGAAAAGGCTAATAGTAGATCCTTTTTCTTGTTATTTTCAATATGGTTGTGCACACTATGTGACAATTACCAAGGCACTTAAAGTGGATTTAGGCATTCTACTTGTTAGCAACAAAAAATTTCAATGATTCATTTAACATTATAAGGAAAAAAATTACAAATGAGAGAGTTGAAGTGCTCCACAAGTTATATTTCCTGGAAGCCATAGGTTTACCGATACAACAGAATTTTCTCTTTCTGGTGAATCTAATCAGGGAGAAATGAATGGCTTTGTTTGACACCCTTCCCCCCCCCCCCACTCTCCCTATCCCCCAGATTAAAGCAGTAAAGTGCTTGGGATTAACTGACATTTTTCCCTACCAAATTCTTGATCAAGGAATGACATGAAAGGTTGGAGGAGGTGGCAAAATATAGAAAGGAAGAAAATCTTACCATTTACTGGAAAGGTAGTATGAGTTATGGGGCAGATTGGGAGTAAACGCAGGGTTCTTCTTATGGCTGGGTATGTTCAGGTGAGATGATGCTTTGGAAAGAGAGAGGCACCTAGAGCAAAATCCTTTGAAGAAATCAAAGAAAGGAAAGAAATATACATTTATTAAGCACTTACTGTATTCTAGACAAAAGCTTCACAAATATCTAATTTGATTTTCACAACAATCTAGGGAGGTAGATACTTTTATTGTTCCCATTTTACAATTGAGGAAGCTGAGGCAGACAGAAATTAAATGGGTCTCCCAGTTAATATCTGAGGCTAGATTTGAACTTGGGTATTCCTGTCTCTAAATGCTAGGTCCAGCATTCTTTCTACTCTGCAACCTAGCTGCCCGGACATTGTCAATTCATGAAGATGATTTAAAAATATAAGAAAAAGATGTATACTCATTACACTTGGTCCACTTTTGTCAAGGAGGGCTTTCCTGATTCCCTAAAGTTAATGTTTTTCCTTGAAAGATTGTCTTATTATGTATCATATGTATTTATATATGCTAGATATATGTATGTATATACTAGATATATGTATGTATGCATACATATACATAGACATACACATTCTTACATAATACATATATATTATATGTATTGATTCTCATATCCTTTATATATATATGTATTACTTCTCACCTATATATATATATGTGTGTGTGTATATACAAATAATCACTCTTTTTTTAAAAAAAATATTTATTTAAAGCCATGGGGTTTAGTGACTTGCCAAAGGTCACACAGGTAGGAAATTATTAAGTGTCTGAGGTTGGATTTGAACTCAAGTCCTCCTGATCTAGGATCAGTGCTCTTTCCACTGTGCCACCTAATTGCCCCCTAAAAATCACTCTTTGCAAGAAATTATATATATATGTATATATGTATATATACATATATATACATACATATCTTTCCTTTTTATAATATGCATTCTTTGAGAATATGGACTATTTCACTTCTGTCTTGGCATGCTCAGTATTTAATACAGTTTCTAAGTATATCATAGGCCCTTAGTAATTACTCATTGACTGAAACAAGTATTTCACATATGTGAGGCAGTCAACAAACATATATTAAGTTCTCTCCTGTGTGCTAAGCATGGAGATTAGCAAAGAAAAGCAAGCACAGACCCTCTTCTGAAGGAGTTCATGTTCTAATGGGGGAGAGAAACACAAAACTAATAAAGCATTTATGAGATAGATATGGAGTAGGTGGAAGATATTCTCAGAGGAGAAGTTACTTGCAACTTGAGGATATTGGAGTTGTTTCTGGTAGAAATGACATTTGAGCTGAGTTTTGAAGGAAACAGAGATGGAGGTGAGGAGACAGGGAGACCATTGAAGGCATACAAGAAGGTCTATGTAAAGGCAGAGATAAGGGAGATGCAGTGTCTTGTTCAAGGAATCATAGGTAAGTCAGTGTTATTTGATTATAGAGTGAATGGAAGGAATTAATATATAAAAAACCTGGAAAAGTAAGAAGGTGCCAGTTCATGAAGAACTTTAAATGTCCAATTGAAGATTTCAAATTTCATTTTGGAGGTGATAGAGATCGCTGGAGTTTAATGAATAGGGAGATGATATGGACAGATCTATGCTTTAAGAAAATCACTTTGCTGAATGGAGGATGAATTGGAATGCAAAGAGACAAGAGGCAAGAAGAAGAAGAAGAAGAAGAAGAAGAAGAAGAAGAAGAAGAAGAAGAAAGAAGAAGAAGAAGAAAGAAGAAAGAGAAGGAAGAAGAATGAAGAGACAAGAGGCAAGAAGAAGAAGAAGGAAGAAGGAGGAGGAGGAGGAGGAGGAGGAGGAGGAGGAGGAGGAGGAGGAGGAGGAATTCTTTTGCAATTGTCTAGGCGAGAAGTGATGAACCTAAACCAGGGAGATAGGCACATGAGTAGAAGGAAAGAGATTAATGGAAGATGTGGAGGGAAATTTGAAAAACAATTGGGTAAGGAAGGAAATAAAGAGTTGAGGATGAGTGAGGTTTTGAATGTGAGTTACAGGAAGAATGATGATGTCTTGGACAGAAATAGGGAAGTTCAAAAGAAAGGGGTGTGTGTGTGTGTGTGTGTGTGTGTGTGTGTGTGTGTGTGTGTGTGTGTGTTTTGAGGAAGATTGTAAATTCTGTTTTAGAAATTATATCTCAGCTGTTGTCTTTAATCACCTTACCTGTAAATGTGTTGGTAAACAATAGGAATGAGGGCCTCAAAATGATAATATATAATAGTAATCATCAATAAAGACATAGTCATAGGGGTAGCTAGATGGTTCAGTGGATAGAGAACTGGCCCTGGAGTCAAGAGAAACTGAGTTTAAAGCCAGCCTTAGACACTTAATTGCCTAGCTGTGTGATCTTGGGCAAGTAACTTCACACCATTGTCTTGAAATTAAAAAAAAAGCAACAAAGATTTAGTACTTTTTTAAAAGAGGAAAGTCTTCAGGGAAACAGAAGAGATAAAGAATAATCAGAAACAGTTCAATTCAAATCAGTCAACTAACATAGACAACTAACATGACAATTCTGGTCAGGCTGAACAAATTGATGTAACTAGGATAACAGAGAAGATGTCAAAAAAAATCTTGCTTGAAATATCTCTGATAAGGGTCTGATGTCCAAGTTGTATAGTAAACTAAGGTAAATGTTATCAATTCCCAATGGATAATAGATATGGATAAATATTTATCAAAATAAGGTTTACAGACTCTTACAAATCATATGAAACATTGCTCCATATCACAAATAATGAGAGATGCAAATGAAAATAGTACTGATATTTTTACCTCACACATAGGAAATTGGCAAAGATAACAGAATATAACAATAAAAAAGATGTGTTAAGATACTATACATCATTTGTGATCAAAATTTTTTTTAGAAAAATATATTGGTGATTGATAACTAAGTCAATTTCTTTGTCCTTTATGCCTTTGACTGGCTATGGCCTATACTGATAAAATAATGTTTCTTAAGATTTGAAGAGGATGACTGCAAAAAATATACTAACCACTGATACTAAAGTACAAGATAAGAGATTATAGAATTGACTGCAATGGTGCAAATTGTTGGTTTAAAAGGTTACTTCTTTTGCAAGCATACCATATGTTTCAAAATTACAAATTGAAACCATACATATAAAAATGATGGAGGTTAGATTTAAAGATCTCCAAGGTCCTTTCCTAATTCATTATTGTATGATTCTATTATTCTCTGTTTATAATATCCAGTTCTGAGTTATTAGCTATGACTCAGGAAATAGACCCATGAGTCACTGTAGACTATTATTCCCTGAAGGCATTAGTCCGATGTACTATTGATTTTTTTGAGGGCACAAATTTATGCATTTTCATTAGTTAAGGGAGGGCAATGTGCCAAATTTCAGGAAAATTTAGGTTCAAATTTTGTCTCTGACATGTGACTGTATGACCTTGGAC
The DNA here is from genome assembly GCF_037893015.1 of Macrotis lagotis. Classification (NCBI taxonomy): domain Eukaryota; kingdom Metazoa; phylum Chordata; class Mammalia; order Peramelemorphia; family Peramelidae; genus Macrotis; species Macrotis lagotis. The sequence goes on from NC_133658.1 coordinate 200,704,726, forward strand.
AATTCATTTAACCACTTAGTAATTCTGTTACAAATAAAAGTTGTTTATCTTCATCAGTGGAGGGAATTTCCATATAGAAAATTTCCTACATACTAATGACAAGTTTGCTTCTCACACATCTATCTATCTATCTATCTATCTATCTATCTATGTATAGATACATATCTATACATCTATATAATACACACACAAAATCACTCTTTACAAGAAATGAATAAAACATTCTTTTCTTCTCTCATAAACAAGCAAGCAAGCATTTACTACATGCTTATGATGAATGTCTCCAATATATTACTGAGCTACTGTTTTATATCCCTTTCTTTCCTTTGTAGCATCTCTAGTAAATGTTTCCTTTTTCTGACACTATCATCACCCTGGTGTAGGTGGTATAGGTGCTCACCATCTTGGTCCACTATAAGTGTCTCTGCTCTCTTGGTCCATTCTTCTCTCAGTTGTCAAATAAATGTTTCTGATGCATAGAGCTATCCCTCATACCTCACACTTAAACTCCAGTGGTACCCTATTACCTCTAGAATCAAATATGAAATTCTCTATTTGGCATTCAAAGACCTTCATAACCTGTCCCATTTCTACCTTTCCACGGTTTTCTTATACCTTTGATGATGTTTGTCCTTCGTTCTCAAAAAAGACTACAACATCAGAGAGGTGATGCCATGACAGGGAAGTGAATTGGATTGGAGTGGGGTTGCTACACTAAGTCACCAGTCTCACTTTCTTCCCCAGAGCCATCTGAATCCAGTGGCCAGATATGAATCAGGACACTGGGGATGGTAGTGGATGCAAGGCAATCAGGGGTGAAATGACTTGCCCAGTATCACACAGTTAGTAAGTGGCAAGTCTCTGAGGTTAGATGTGAACTCAGGTTCTCCTGCCTCCAGGGTTGGTCCTCTATCCACTGCACCATCTAGCTGCCCTATACTTTATACCTCTTCCACATTCCCTTCTACTCTTCCCGCCCACCCCCCCGACTAAAAACACATTCTATATTTGAGACATTTTCAATGAGTGTCCTCCATTCTTGGAATATTCTGATTTTTTTTTATCTCCACCTCCTGTCCTTCAACCATATAATCAATGTAAAATTTTATATTCTACAAGAAAATTTTCCCCTTAGTGCTACTATTGTCTCTGTTCTACTAGATTTTCCCTAATTCATTTTGTATACATCTTATTTATATGTAGTTGTTTTTATGTTGTTTTTCCCTTTAGACCATGAACTCCATAAAAGCAAAGATTTTATTCTTTGTATCTCCAGTGCAAGACTCTGCCTAGAACAGAGTAGACATTGAATAATGTTTATTAACTGTTGACTGACTATATCTAGTAGTGTAAAATATGTTTTGTTTTGGTCTTTATATTTCTATTAGTATCATGTTTGGTACTAGTAAATACTTGTTGAAATGGGAGAAGGTTGAAAGGGAATTAAACTAAGTGTATTATGATATCAAAGAGATGTTGTTCATTAAATTCTAGCTTATTAGGAGATCTTTCAATTAGAGGGAGGCAAGGGTCCAGTAAACAAGAAGTTTGTTCTACTCCACAGAGAAAATACTTCTGGAACTCAATGCCTCGAGTATTCAGAATCCGCTTAAGTGGATTCCTAAAAGGTTATAGATTTAAAGAGATTTGTATTAAAGTTATAGATGTTAAACCATAATACAAAGAAATTAATGCTATCAGATTTTATAGAGTTGGAAATTAGTTTAGTAATCATCTGATTCAACTCCTTCATCTTACAGAAAAGTAAATTAAGACCCAGGAAAAGTTGATTTGGCTACTCAATAGCTACTCTGTTTTAAGCAGAGTCTTGCACTGGAGATACAAAGATTGTAGCAGAGTTGGAATACAAAACCAAGGCTTCCACACCTAAATTCAGTGTTCTTTTAGTGATAAAATCTTTCTGCTTATTATACTATTTTGGTTAAGTCTCAAGGGCATCATCATGTAATGGAAAGACTTGGATTTGGGTTTGGATTTAAAGAATTCAGGGTGAAATCTTGGTTGCTATTTATTTGCTATTTGATCTTCAGAAAGTTATTCTTCTTTTGGTTGTAGTTTCCTTAATTGTATAGTAAAGGGGATGGATTAAATGATCTTTAAGTTACCTTCCTGTTCAAAAATCTTATGAATTTAGGGAAAAGAAAAAATTTAGTTAGCATTGGTGGTTAAAACAACCCCAAAATCTTATTTTTGGTTTGCTTTAGTCACTAGATGGCAACAGTACACATTGGTTAATTTCATCAATCACTAGGTAAAATGTTTGAAACTGGCTTCCAGAAGAAATATAACTAGTTTTCTACATTAATAATATTTAGAGCTTTCTCTTAACAAGCTATATATAATTAGCCTTTCGATTGTTAAGCACAAATTTTTAATAGTTTATTCCATGAGAAAGATGATTTACCAACTAAAGTGATTATATTCAGAAGATTGAATTATCTGAAAGACATAAATTCTAAGCAGATAAATTGGAAACCATTTTCTGCATTCACTATGAGTAACAAATGTTTTGTTGAGAAAAGAATCATATAATCAGTTTTACATAACTTTTACACCATTTCATAGAACTCAATTCAGTATTGTTTTTCTGCTAGTAGCTTTGGTGATTATGAATACATGTTAAGTTCTTTTGTGACAAATTCAAAACAATGAAATCTGTAACATTTTTGAGACTTATATGTATAAATGTTGAGTAATGCAAGTTTTTGATTGGAACCCTTATAATTGAATTCAGTTGAATTCAGTAAAGGGCATAGTCTATATTGCAAGTGCCTAGGGATGATACTTTGCACATAGCAAGCATTTCATAAATTCTTGTTGTTAGATATAAAAATAATGGTTCGTATTAACATAGTGCCTACTATGTGCTTATTACTGTGTAAAGCACTTTACAACTATGATCTCATTTGATCTACCTAACGATTCTGAGAGATAGTATAATCTACTATAATTGTCCCATTTTTACAGTTGAAGGATTTGAGGTAAAGAGAGGTCAAGGGATATATTCAAGGTCATACAGCTAATAAGATAAGATTTGAATTCAGGTCTTCCTGACTTGGCCTGGTGTATCATCCATTGTGCCATAATTAACTGCTTGTCAATCTATTAAATTGAATTGAATTCTATTTAGTTCAATTGAATTCAAATCAACAAACTTTAAAAGTGCTTAAATTTTCAAGATGAGCAATAGAGAGACATATGGTGGGCATGAATGGTTTCTAAGACAGTATAAATGAGAGATTACATAGGAAAAATAGTCATCAAAGGAAGGCAGGGTTTAAAAAGATGGTCCTGTTATTCAGCAATAATGAATTCTAATAGTTGGGCAGATCATGCTTCTCTAGTCACCTCACAATCAAAAGAACAGACCAAGAAGGTCCACAATAGGTTAGGTATACTTCCTGTGGCAAACTTATTGTAGGAAGTGAATGTAGATATGAGTCACACTGATTAGTAAGAAATGGTTATATCCATATCACTGAAATGAATAGCCAGAACAATGAGCATGGGTTCATTGAATTATAGCTGGAAGAGATCTTAAGGATAATATTATAAGATGAGTAAACCAAGGCTCAGGGTGGATAATTGACCTGCCCAATGTCATATAAGCAATAGTAAATGACAGAATTAGGATTTAAACCCAGATCTTTTTGACTCAGATTCAGTTCTTTTCCTAGAAATTAGAGGTTCATCAACATATTCAAGATGTCATGCTAGGTGAAAGCCTTTCTCAAGTCTAATCCAATCTATAAATTATAAGAAGACCTAATATGTATATAAAGAAATGGAATGTTACCTCATATGTAGTACCTTATGTACTGATATCTTACAATAGCAATCTATTTGGAGAGGATGTCCAAAGCCAAGAATAAAGAGAAACTGCCTGGAATTCTTTCGAAAGTATTATTTATTTATGAGTTAGAATATCCATAGACAAAATAATAGCCTAAATATGTTTATAATTTGTATGTGTGTGTGTGTGTGAGAGAGAGAGAGAGAGAGAGAGACAGACAGACAGACAGACAGACAGACAGACAGTCAGACAGACAGACTGTTTTGTAGCCCCAGATGTCTCAGGACCAAGCTGCTTTAGTTTATAATGTAACTTGAGGAAGTTGGGACATCTTTGTGTTCAACTGCCATTAGAGCATGACTCCACTAGCTATGCTCCTCAGCAACAGTGCTCCAGATCCATTTAACCATTTAATATCAATTATCAATTAAGTTTTAGAGAAGATTATTTATTTTAAAGATAACGCAAGAATAAAAATAGAAATATTTCTTCCCTTCTAACATCATGGGCATTATCTTCCTTATCTCTATCTCTGGAGGAATAGGATAGAAACTTAACACAGTTCCTAGAAAGCAAGTGTCATGTTAAATTTATGTTCAGTGTGTTTGAGCTTAGGTCCCAAGCTATCACTGTGTTCCATACCCAAAGGACTCCAAAACTTACTTCTTGTTACTGAGGGTATTGATGCTTCAGTGATTGTGAAATTTAGACTCTTAAGTGTTAGGATGTTGAGGTATCCTCTTGATCATTTGAATTTGCAAAGTTGTGGGCTCCAATACATTGGTTGTGAAACTCCCTGAAAAGCATGGAGGCAAAAAAGTCATCCAGATCTAATTGAGGCCCCTTGGAAGGTGCCAAAATACTGTCCACAGAGTCAATGGAAAAAAAAATAAGTCTCTCCCAACCATATGATAAATGACCTGAACCAGTCACAGAATGTCCACATGTGTCCTTGTTTCTCTAAGCTCTTCCTACATGTAATCACAGTTCTCCCTAAAGCAGTTCCCTAGCAACCGCCTCATGGAGAAACCATTTTAGTAAACTGATGGGAACATGTGCTTAGACCCCTGTTGCAAACCAGTTAGTAGCACCATGAGCAACCTAAATGCCCATATGGAACAAAGACAAATCTCTCAGCTAGGGAAGATCATTCTTCTGAGATATGAGAAATTGAATCTAGTACAGTAGGTTAGCCAATCAGCAAGAATTTACTGATGCCCTGTGGGAAACATAATAAAAAATGCTGACATTTTTACAACACTTGATACAAAGGTTATAAATAGTTTATCTTGTTTTACTTTCAGGATAACTCTGCCAGGTAGGTGGTGAAAGGGTTGTGATTTATATTTTACAGTTGAGGAAACTGAGGCTATTTATATTTTTTTGCAATTGAGGTAACTGAGGAAAATAAATTGCATAAGGCTACACAGCAATAAGTGGCCATCCAATCTCAAATCCTCTTTCTGACTTCAAATTCAGTGCTCATTTCACTTTATGAGATGCCACAATGATGAAGAATGATGACTACTCTGCTCTGTTCATGAAGTATTTGCATTTAACAAGACTTTTTAGAATGGCTATTGTAAATTCTAAAATCAAGAAAAATGAGTCAGAAAGAAATTTAGCCAAAATATAGCTGCTTGTAAGGTCCAGGCTAGGGAGATTTTTTTTTCCCCCTGAGCCAGGTCTGGGCAAACTGTACTAAACACTAGTGTCATACCTAGATAGAATTTTGTATTAATCCAGGTTTATCTTCAGTGTCCCATGAACTCCCCTCTCTCTTCTTTCCAGCTTTTTTTATCCTTTACTCTGTTCAGGACTTCATATGTGAAATCCAGTAGGAAGAACATTGGACCTGGAGTCAAAAATTCTATTTTCAAATTTAGGTTCTAATATGAAGTATTAATGTGATCATAGAGCAGTCCCTTAGACTTGATGAGACTCAGTTTCCTCATCTGTAAAAAAGGGGATTGCCCCTCTTACCTCATTAGATTAGTATGAGAAAAGAGTTGTGTAAACCCTAAGGCACTTCCATTTTCATATGAGAAGCGTAGATGGCATATTTTTGATTTAAAGGGATTTGCCTGCATGGACTGGAAAGTGCTATGGCACCTGAGTGAGGGAGATATTTGGGGGAAGAGATGTATGATCTCAGTTATTGCCTAGTGTGTATTCCCAATCTCTTGCAGAAATTCCTTCATTGATGGATTTTGAGATTATCAAGATTGCCAAGAATATTTATTTTTGGTAGGAGAATTCTTGACAACACTGTAATCCAATGTCCCTTTTATAAAGATCTATATGATAAATTCCTTCTTGAATTCAGCACTAGGAAAATATTTGCCTCTGTCCCATAACAATATGAGTAGGAGGGACTCAGTTGAGGCTCTGCATCCAGGATAAGTAATGAGAGGAATTCAGTTAAAACTGTATAGTAAAGTATAGTATAGTAAAGTATAGTATAGTATAGTATAGTATGGTATGGTATGGTATGGTATGGTATGGTATGGTATAGTATAGTATAGTATAGTATAGCATAGCATAGTATAGTATAATATAGTAGAGAACATGCAGAATTTGGTCAGAGGACCTTGATTCAGATCCTTTCTATACTGCTTATAACCTTAGGCAAGCCACATAACCACCTTGGGATTCAGTTTCTGCAACCATATAATGAAAGATTTGCACTAAATGATCTTAAAGATCCCTTCCATCTTTGGTCCTCTCATCCAAGTTGAATATTGGCAATGAGGAGGAAGTTTCTCAAGGATATGCAAAGAAGATGAACATCAATACCTCTATTTTGATCTGATACATACATTAAGTTTTTAGTACTGGTGTATGGATGTAAGACTAGCATGTCTTTTGCCAATTTTTGACTTGGGATATGAGAAAAGGGGAAGTGTTCTGAGTAGCCTGAAGCTGACTGGCCCTGAAAGTAAGAGCTTTTCTCCTGCAGTCCAATCCATGGTGATGTCATGGCTCTCTTCAGAGGCTATTATTTCAGAATAGTCAGTCAGGAGTTCCTATGGCATGTCCATGTTTTTTTTTAGGAGTCTTTTGTAGACCAAAATCTGCCATTCGTAGTATATCCAAGAGACAATTTAGGTATTGATGGTTTGTCATTTAGATTTGGTCTCAGAGTTGCAGAGTTGATTCTTTATGACTGAGTTCAATCACTCCATCCTGATTAAGATTTATTAGTTGAGAGCATGATAGGTTATAATACTCTACATAAATCCAGAGTTAATATGAGGAAAACACTTGTATTCCTTGAAAGGAGTACTGGACAGTGAGGCTTAGTTTTTAGAGCATGCATACATGTACACTTCCTGATTGGGATGTGCAAATAACATATAAATTTCCTTGCCTGGTCTAGTGTTTGAGGATATGTATTCTGACCATGAATAACTCAAGTCCGTACACTGTGACATTGAAAAAGTCTTCTGGAGCAACTGGGTGGCATAGTAGATAGAACATCGGCCCTAGAATCAGGAGGACCTGAGTTCAAATCTGATCTCAGACACTTAATAAATGCCTAGCTGTGTGACCTTGGGCCAATCACTTGATTCTATTGCCTTGCAAACAAAACAAAACAAATAAAAAAGCCTTCTAATTTGTCTCATGACTTAGGAGACATTTAATTTGATGACTTAGGAGACATAAGGGCAGAACTGAATTCACAAGTAACTCTTTGAAAAAACTAATTGATATCAATTGGTTGCTCTATATTTGGAGGTGCAAATTACCTGGGTAGTTATGATCAATAGTACTAGAAGCCACAATCCCTCAGGGCTTTCTCTAGAACCAGAATTTTTAGGGGAGTAGGTGGTACCTTGGAAAAAATACCAGATTGAAGTCAGGAAGATCTGAGTTCAAGTTTGACCTCCTCAGAAACTTACTAGCTGTATAACTTTAGGCAAGTCACATAACTTCTGTTTGCCTCAGTTTCCTCATCCTTAAAATTACTACCTACTTTCCAGGGTTGTGAGGATCAAATGAGATAATATTTGTAAAGAGTTTAGAACTATCTGGTACAAGTAAGTGACATATAAATATTACTTAATATTCTAGTAAGTCATTGCTCTCTGGAGACCCAATTTACAAGTAGAAGTATAAATCTGATGAATGAGCCCAGATGAATATTACATTTAAATGTTTGTAGTACACTGCTTATGCAGGATGAGGATCTTAGTTCAAAATGTGATACTGTCTCACCCTGAGACTTGAACTCTCTGGACCTCAATTTCCTCATCCATAAAAATGAAGCTATTGGTCTAAGTAACCTCTAAGGACTTTTTTAGATCTAAATCCAAAAAAATATAATGATATTGACTGTTTCTTTTGTCAGATAATGAGAACTCAAAGTGTTTTCTTTTCTTTTTTTTGTTATAATTGCTAAAAAGCTCAAAGCTAAATTCAGGGCCCAAATGCAGTAATTAACTCATTGTAGATACCTGATAACATTAATTATTTTTTTATTTATAATGAGGTTTCTTTCTGATCACACTGAAATTGAAATTGTTCCTTTTAATACAGTGCTGATTTTTGGAAGCTGCTTCAAAACTACTTTGTAAATTGGTGTGATTTGAAATGTAAAGAATTAAACTAGTGCATACTAAATTTTTCTGGGGTCTGTAGGGCAAAACTCTTTTTTTTAGATGGAGTTAGAATTAAGAACTAGGGAGGGGGAGAAGGAAGATGTGCTTAATTATAGAACTACAAAATTAGAGTTGGAAGGGATCTTAAAATTTATTTATTCCAACTCCATTTTATAAAGGAGGGAAGCAGGGCTCAGGGAGATTAAGGGACTTTTCCAAGATCATAGGTAGTAAAAAATTAAAGGCGAAATTTGAACCCAGGTCTTCTGACTCCAGGGCCAATGCTTATAATACGATACTATCTTTTGAAGGCAAAGATATAGTCAAGCTGAAATTTAATTCAACAAACGTATTAAATGACTACTGTATGCAAAATAATTAGCTTGACATTGTGGAAAATGTGAAACTAAAGCACAACCTCTGCAAATTAGAGTTTATTAGAGAAATTAAACAGACATGCAGTGCATATCAAGTGTATTAGAAAAGTACAGGTAAAATATTATACAAGCTCTGGGGTGGGAAAGAGATAATTCCTGAGACAGTGTGATTTAATGGTAAAAATCTGGAAAGAACAGTTCACATACCATCTCTGCTGATTACTGTATGACTTGGAAATCACTTAATCTTTCTGAGCTTCTCCTATAAAATAAGTGTTATGAGGTAGCTCAATAGATAAAGTACCAAACCTGGAGTCAGGAAGACTTGAGTTCAGATCTAACCTCAGATAGATATTAGCTATGTGACCCTGGGCAAGTCACTTAACCTTGTTTGCTTCAGTTCCTCATCTGCAAAATGAGCCAGAGAAGGAAATGGCAAAACTCCAATATCTTTGCTAAGAAAAGAACAAATGGGGTTCACAAGGTTTTTGGGAACAAATGAAATGACTTAAACAACAACAACACAAAAATGTTGATAGGGCCAGATGAAATAATTTATGTAAAATATTTTATAACCTCAAAGTGTTATATAAATACCAGCTATTATTTTCTACTCAAAAGATGAGAGGAGGCTTCATGGAGGAGGTGCTATGGTTCAGCAACATGTCATAAAACCATCTGTGAAGTGGGCAGCTCTCTGTTGCATTTATTTTCCCCTTCAAGATCATTCTGGAAAGTTCTTGTACCTTTAGAAAATTTCTAATGGTGTCAGTGAAACCCATCATGGTTGAAAAAAAATTCTGCTGATATTCACTTACAAGTGAATTTGGGGTGGCCAGATAGACTTTTATTTCTGCTCAATTTCATCTTGGACAGGGAATTCTTGCTTTATTTCACACATGCATTGAGCTATCAATAATAGGTTATATTCAAAATTGTTAAGGGTTACATCTACATTTTTCCCTCAATATTCACAGTTATCTTTTAAGAATAATATTATTTAAGAATAATATTATTATTTCTATTTCTTGGATCAGGAAAGTAAAGGTCAGAGAGGTTTAGGGACTTGACTGAGGTCATAGATTGTAAGTAGACCATTAGGATTCCAATGAAGTTCTTTTGGCTTCTAATTCAGTGCTTTTTTCAAGTATACTCAATATGGAAGAAACCATCCATGATTTTTTCTATCACTGGAATAATTCTTAACTTTTTGTCTATTTCTATCTACTCATTCAATTCGATCTTTCATTTTAGATGTACTTTAACACCTAAAATGTATGGTTGAATGGGACTTAAGAGATTGTCTAGTTTACTCTCCCATTCCATTACTTTACATATAAGCCAAGAGAGGCCCAAGGAGGTAAAGTGACTTATTCAACATTATATAAGTAATAAGAGGTGGAAATAGAAGTCGAATTTCTGAATGTAATTCCCACTATTTTCCTACTATACCAAAATGTCTCTAATCTTCTTTCTTTTGACATTCCTGACTATTCTAGTCTTCATTGATAACTCTATTATTGAAAATCCTAAAGAACTTGTTATCAATAGAGCGTTGCTGAACACTTAGTTGGCATTCAATAAATGACTTGTTGCATTGAGCTGCACCTCATTGATTATATAGATCTCACTCAAAGTAGAATTTACTGGAGATTTTTGCCAGAGCTAGAACAAACTGGTTAATGCATTTCTTCACCCAAGTCTATGCAACATAGATAAGAGGAGAACTAAATACTTATGCTTTTTTCCTTTCTAAGGAAACCTTTCCCTCTTCATGACATCAATGTATTAAGCAAAGAGATAGCAGTGTTTCAAAAGTGCTGTCCTAAGTCCTCATACCATTCCAGGACATCACTATAACTTAATAGTACCTCAATTCTACTTTGGAGGGAAGGTAACACTCTAGGACTGGGGTGGAGAACCTTTTTTACTGCCTAGGATCATTTGAATATTTATAACATCATTTGTGTTCTGTTTTTTTTTTTGTCAAACATTTAATTAATTCACTCTTAAAATACTACTAGATTCACTGAATTTTGAGTTTCCACTTGCAGTGGCCTTGGCAATGCCAGATCTGCCTGCAGGCAGAAGGTTCCCCAGCCCTGCTCTAGGATCACATCATCTGCTAATGATGGAGAGATCCCTAAAATCAACTTCATGGAATAGACCCTAGGCCCCATGAGTTTGTAATTGGGAGTGCTGCCATCTGGGGAGGTGCTCACCTGATGTGTTGAGTAAGCAACCCTTAGGTAGCCTCCTAGTTTAATTTGTAAAAATTTATTATTATTATATATTAAGTAAATATATATTATTATATATTAAGTATTTTTGCTATCTAGTTTCTACAATAAGGAAGGAGTTAAAAATTGCTGTTAAAACTGACTAGAATGCATTTCAAATATATATATATATATATATATATATGTGTGTGTATATATATATATATATACATATATATATATATATATATATATATATATATATATATATACTATTTTAACAACATTTTAAAATTTAGGGCCTTCTAAATTTTGGTTCCCTAGTTTTCACATCTTATTCTAGCTACAATTCTGATCCATTTTTTTTTGCCTGCTGAGGGAGGGTGATGAGTGTTAGAGCCCACATAACTCCATATGTGAAGGGTCTTTTAAATCCAGACTTTTTATATTATCTTTTGCTTCAAAAGGCAGCAGTCAGACCCACCTCCTTGAAGTAATTTGACAAGTGCATGCATATTACTTGGCTCTGAAGATCTAATTCAAGCACATTGACTGTCAGCCCTTGTTTTGGGTCTTTGACCCAAGTTCTGACTCTTACTAAATTTTGGTTTGACATCCTTCCTTCTGCCTTCTATCCCCCCCTCACCCCCAAAATACCTGATTAGAATTTACTTTATATGCACTTATAATTGCTTTCACCATGATGCAAATCAAATTGACAATCATTGTGTCAGACCCTATAGGCAAATCAATCTATTTGAAGCAGCAAGTCACCTTGAGAAGAGATGGGAGGGGGAATGCTCCAGGCAGGTCAAACCTAATACTTGACCACAATCTCTCTCAGACACCAATGGAGACATTCCAGGATTATAAACTCAAGAACCTTGGGATTAACAATGCTTCTGTCACAGGGACTACAGTCATTAGTACAGAAGACTCAGAAAAAATTCTTTTCACCAAAATCCTTAGAACTGTCAAGTATTGATATAATTTTATAAGTAGAAAAACCCTAAGGAAGTGAACATGGGAACTTTCCATCTCATTTGTCTTTCCATGTCCAGTCTCCTGCATTAGAAAATGAATTCCTGGGGCAGCTAGGTGGCACAGTGAATAGAGCACTGGCCTTGGAGTCAGGAGTACCTGGGTTCAAATCTGACCTCAGACACTTAATAATTACCTAGCTGTGTGGCCTTGGGCAAGCCACTTAACCCTATTGCCTTGAAAAATCTAAAAAAAAAATGAATACCTTAGGGCAGCTGTGTTGCACAATGGCTAGAGTACTGGTCCTGGAGTAGAACTCAGGAGGACCTGAGTTCAAATTTGACCTCAGAGACTTAATAACTACCTAGCTGTGTGACCTTGGGCAAGTCACTTAACCCCATTGCCTTGCAAAAGAAAAAAAACAAAGAAAATGAACTCCTTTAAATCAGACTGTCTTATTTTTCTATTTGTATCTCCAGCACTAAGCACAGTGCTTTGTACATAGTAAATGCTTAATAAATGAATTCATTCATTCTTTCATTTATGCACACATGTATGTGTTCATTCAGTCTGCTCCATCTGGAGGTAAAAAGAAAGGCAATATAGTCTTTGCCCTCACTGAGTTTGCTATCTAAAAGGGAAGACAATAAGATACACATGAGATAGATAGAAGATAAATTGGAGATAGTTTCAAAAACAAGGCCTTAGAATTAGGGGGGGATGATAAAAACTATAAAGAAGATGGGATTTTTTGCTGAGATTTGAAGGCAACCAAAGAAACTAGGAGAGGAAATGATGAAGGGTACAGAAAAAAATATGACTGATTTGAATCTCAATACTAATATTCATTTGCTACATAATCTCAGTCAAGGATAGAAAATTTACTAAATCTTAGATTCTCCTCATTTTTAAGATTGGGATTAACAATTCAGGGAAAACCCCTTTGTAAATCATAAAGCACTACATAAGTGTGAACTTTTGTTATTATTATTATTTATTATTATTATATACTGTTATCATTATCATCATCATCATTATTATTTTATTTTGCCCTGTATAAGACATTTTTTGGTATATTTCACTGCATCTTCTCCACATTTGATTACAGGCTTCTTGAGGGCATATATATTTTTTAAAATTTTTGTATCTGTGACATCAAGTGGAATGCTTTCTGGATAGTAGAAACTAATAATGTTTGTTAAATTGTTGAATTAAGTTGACTTGGATTTTTGGATTTCCTCCTGGATAAGGACTTCTTCCAGTTGCTCCCCTTCTCAGCTAATCCTTTTGGATCTTGCTTTCTCTCGGCTTAGGTGAAACCCTTTCTTGGTTCCTGCATCATTTTATCTGAAAGCCTTGACCTCTCGCAATATTATTTCTTCCTAATCTTTTTCTGACTTTCAACCACCCCCTAGTGGCTATATGGAGCACCACACTATAGAAAATGATTGGTTATTCCTTGGTGAGATGGCAAAATGCATTAGGAATTTATAGATTAATAGAATTAGAAAGTACTTTAATGATTATCTATTTAGAAATCACTCAATTGAAATATGAGAAAGTTAAGGACAAGAGAAGTGAAACACTTGCCCAGATCTCATAAGGAATATTAGAGCTAAGGATTAACCTGTTTTCTTGTCCTGAGTGCTTTTTCTGCTCCTTGAGGACAGACTATTTGATTTTTTATTTTTGTACTCCCAACACTTAAAACTGTCACTGGCATATAATTCATGTTTAATAAGTGTTAATTAATTGATTGAATGATAATGCACTGGGAGGAATATTACATGTTGATTCATATGAGCTTCAGGTTAGTAGCTTATATAAGTGGTACTCCTTTTTTGTCCTTTGTAATCTATTACAGAAGATGGAGAAGTTGTATAAGTGATAGGTTTTAGGAAAAAAGAGTGGTCTAACAGTGGCTATTCCTCTTTATGATTCTGAAGTGCATCGACATGATATTTAGGTTATATCTAACATAGATTGGCATCTTCCATTTTAGTTGTAGACTTTTCTATTTAGTAGTTCTGGTTACTAGTTATTGGGACTCTGAACTAAGCCAATATTACATTTTTAACAATCACCTCAATAGTAGCCACCTTAGTCCCCTTAAGTAAAGTGTTAGAAAATAAAGTCAAAAGTTGCCCTTTAAGAACCTTGAGCACTTCACTAGCTTATTTTTAACCTTACCCCCTTACTTTGGTTCTTGTGTTATCATTTTTTTTTATCCTGATGAAAAGATATAAAAAATAGGGTTTGATTCCTCTTTAAATTTACCTCAAAAATCAGATGTATGCCCACATTTCATTGATGAAATTTTTTTTTTGTTTCTGGAATTTTTGTTTGGAATAAATTCCCTTTTCAGTTTCAGTGGTTTTATACCTTTCAATGTTTAATGCTAATATGCTAATTTTCTTCCTTGCATCTATCTTAATTTACTTCTTCTGTGCTGTACTTCTACATGAATGATTATGTTCTAACTAATAATGCCTCAAGACTTCAATAGCTCGTAACATTTTACTATACACGGCATCAGTTATTTAGTTGGGGTGATGCCAATACAATGTTCTAGTCTATTTTAAGAGTTGATTTTCTTCCCTAAGTACCCAATTCACCATCAGAGTTCTGCTGAGGTACTGGAAACCTTCTGCTGCAAAGTATAAGTTGTCCATCAAATTAGGGAGGTATAGAGAAAAGAGCATTGGATTTGGAAGCAGGAACTTGAATGCTAGTAACACTTTGCTATTTGCAACCTATGTGGCCTTGGGTAAATCATTTAATTTCTTCATGCCAGTTCTCTTTTTTGGTAAAAAGAAGGGATAAAATCAGATTATTTTTTTAGGGTTTTTTTTGCAAGGCAATGGGGTTAAGTGGCTTGCCCAAGTCCACACAGGTAATTATTAAGTGTCTGAGGTTGGATTTGAGCTCAGGTACTCCTGACTCTAGGGCCAGTGCTCTATCCACTGTGCCACCTAGATGCCCCCCCCATCAGATTTTCTTAAAGTTCCCTTTAATTGTCATGCCATCTTCTACATTCTAAGATTTCCTTATGCCCTGACTTTCAGTGGTTCTAAATTTCACAAGGATTTGAAAGTCTCAAAAATAACTTCTAATGAGTTAATGATGTAAGTTATGACAGTATATGGCATTTGGACCTAAAATCAAATCTCTTAACTTCTCAACCTCAGTTTCCTCCTCTTAAAAACTGGGATAGTATCTATCTCCCAGAGTAGTTGTGAGGATTGAAATGAGATATTTGTAAAAACACTTTGAAAACCATAAATCTTGATTCAGGATATCCCTAAAATCTTAATCCCTATTCTTAAAACTGTACTTAGACTTTGGGGATATCCTGAATAAAGATTAAAAGTTTTCAAAGTGCTTTAAGGATAGATTAAGAATACTTTTAAGACTAGATTAGAGATTAGATTAGAATAGATTAAAATTGCATTAAGATTTTTGGGGACATATTAAATGCTATCTAAATTATTGTTTATTCTACTTAGCACAAGGGAGAGATAACTTTATGTTTCTAACTCGAAAATGATATGGGCTGACATTGAAAAAAGATGATATTAATGGTGCAAATGACATCATCAGCGCTATTAACATAAATTATATTTGTTCAATTTGTTTGATTCTTCTCCTGGAGAATAGTGAAAACCTTGGCATAGAATTGGAATGATACAAAGAGGAAGAAAGATTACAATGTTGATGAAAGAATGGATGTTGGATTCATTATCATGTTGTAATAAGATGATAGAAGTGAGTGATGAATAATTGGGTCATAAAAGAGAAATTACAAAATAGAGTCTATGTTGACAATCAAAAGGCAATATCTGTTGATTAGTGTGGTTATGTATGGGATTGCCTATCATTGAAAGTGATGAGATGGGTGGCAATATGAGAGTCATTAACAAGATGTATGGATGACATTAAAAAAACAAGCAGATAGTGATGAGCTTTTGGATAAGGAACTGTTAAAGGTAGAAAAAGATGTTGAATTCTTTTATGAGATATCTAAAAAACAACCAGACAGAAAAAGGAAAAGAGAAAACATGAGATTAATATTTTTATACAAAAGGATGTATGTCTTTGTGTATATATACACATATCTCTAGGACTGCTCTTTTTTTTTCTCTAAATAGATTGAACATATCATTACAATGCCAGACAGATTTTCCTTGGGTGAAAAGATTTTTCAATAGTGGCATGATCCAAGTTAGAGAACCAAGGTTTAAATTTTTCCTTTGAGGCTTATTACTTATATGATCCTGAACAAGTTACTTGAACTTCCTGAACTTTGGTTTCCTTCTCTGTAGAATAAGAGAGTCGGACTAGATATATGCATTTCCATGTATGTGATAAGTATATATGCTTATACATGTGTGTGTCTCCATAGAAATATACACATATATTTGTGTATATACATACTTATACATATACATACTGGTGCTAGACTCTAGAGATACAATAAAGGAATGATGCAGCCTCTGTTATTCTTTTTTTTTTTTTGGTAAGGCAATGGGGTTAAGTGACTTGCACACAGTCATATAACTAAGTATCACATGTCTGAGGCTGGACTTGAACTTAGGTCCTCCTGACTCCAGGTGCCCAACCCCTGTTATTAATGGAGGAGAAAAGTACATATGAAAATATTGACAGTACAAATATAAATTTAATACATCATGTAAACAAAAAGTGTTAAATGCAAGGTAGTTTGAGAAAGAAGGCACTGGCATTGGATGGTGTGTGTGTGTGTGTGTGTGTTTGTATGGATTTAATCAGGAAAAGCTTCAAACAGAAAATGGTGCCTGAGCTGCAGTTTTAAAGAAAAGAGGGACAATAATGAGAAACAGAAAGGAGACTAGTTTGACTGGATCATAGAATAAGAAAGGTGAATAATGTTTAATGAGTCTGAAATGATAGGTTGGGGTTACATTGGACTTTAGAAGCTCAGGGAGGGGAAGAGAATAAGCATTAATATGGCACTTGCTACATGCCAGAAATTTATAAATATTTTCTCTATTGATCCTCAGCACTGTGAAGTAGGTGTTATTATTATCCCAATTTTACAGTTGAGGAAATGGAGGCAAACAGATTAAGTGCCTTGTCCAGCTTTATCCACTGACTACTAGTTTCCTCTGATACTTAGACAAAGGAGTTTGTCTTGTATCCTAAAGGCAATAGAGAACAACTAGAATTGATTGACTCAGTCATTTGATGAGATCTGCAGGTAAGGAAAAAGATAGTAATGTATAGGATAAACTGGAGTGGTGAGAGACTTGAAACAAGGAGTCCAGTTAGGAGGCTTCTGTAATAAATAAGATGAGGAATGATGAGGGTCTGAGCTAAGGTGGTGGCTGTGACTGTGGAAAGAAAGGGTCTGATATAAGAGATCTTGTGAAGATAGAAAGAGCTATGTATGTCTGGGGATAAAGGAGAATAAAGTGCCTGGGATAATGACTATATTATAAATCTGAGACACTAGATGGATAGTGGTCCTTTGAACAGAAGAGAAGCTTGAAAGAAAGAAAGATTAGGGAGATAGATAATGAAATCAATCTTAGCAAATTGTGTTTAAGGTGACTCTTGGACATCTAGTTTGAAATGTCCAATGGATTATTCATGATCTGAAACTGAAGTTCAGAATAGGGAATAGGGATGAATAAATAACTATTGAAGTTATCTGCGTAGAGAGAATAGTCAAATCCATAGAGCTCATGAGATTACCAAAGGACAGTGTTTAGAAGAAGAGGCAAGGGATCAGGATAGAACTATGGGGAATCTACAGCAAAGGAAATTAAGAAGGTGTAATCAGGCAGGTAGAAAGTGAACCAGGAGAGAGTAGTATAGCACAAGTATACCCATAGTAAGGTTACAGGTAGTATGTTTCTTATTGAAGATATTATAACAGGTTTTGTTTATCAGGATTAAGGTCTTTATCCTATTCTCTACCAAGTGATTAAAGGACAGGCCTTATGTCTAGGTAAATCAAAAGCATAATGTCTAATAAAGCTGCAAAGTCAGACTGGGTTGATGAAGATTTTGGCAGTTGCTAAGCATAATTTTCAGAAGGCCTGCTCCTTAGAAACTTGTCCTTTATCAATTTGCCAACTTGCTGAATTTAAACAGTGACTCATGCTTCATGTAAATTTCTTCTTGGAACATAATTACAGCGGCATTGCCTACACCGTGTAAGGGAGGTGACCTGCAATTTGAAAATATAATTTCCATCCAAGGTCAAAATTCCAATCAATAGTTTATTTCTCCAAGAAGGAGGAGGCTAATAGTTTTTGCAGAATCTCCTAGAGATGGAAGGAAGACAGCATTCTCAAATTTGAACTGAAAATATACTTCTGAAAATAAACTAAACATTTTTGTAAGTATAAGTGGTATTAAGCATATTTAGTCCTCTGATAAAAAAGTCATATGGAATTAATTTCCTATAAGCATTATCATCAGTTTGATTAGATGGGTCAATTTCCAAATGGAAGAGTATTAGAGGAGATAACTATTATGATTAGTAGGAGTAATTAAACCTTAAGTAAATGATAAATTGATGGCTTGCCTTGGAGTTAGAAAGACCTGTAACTATGGGAAAGTACCTTAATGTCTGAGTGTCCCAGGCAACTACTTAAAACTTTAAATTACAGATAAGTTGTTTATTGAGTATACTGATGCAATCATAGGTCTGTACCCCAAAACAAATTTATTACTTTATTTCATGAAATTTAAAATATTTTTGCAGTTGTTTAAAAAGTCTGTGGGGAAACCCCACAGAATTCAAGATAGCTGGGCAGTTAGCTGGTGCAGTAGACAGAAGAATGCTGGGCCTGGAGCCAGGAATACTCATCTTTCAGAGTTCAAATCTAGCCTCAGACATTTAATAACTATATGACTCTAGGCAAGTGACTTAACCCTGTTTTCTTTAGTTCCTCATCTATGAAATGATCTAGAGAAGGAATTGGCAAAACCATCCTAGCATCTTTGTCAAGAAAACTCCAATTAGGGTCATAAAGAACTGAACATGACTGAAATGACCGAGTAACAATAGGACATGAAAAAAGTAGTATATGGAACTATGTCCAAAGAGCAATAAAACTGTTCATACCCTTTGACCCAACAATTCCAATTCTAGGTCTATATTGAGAAGAAATTATATAAAAGCGAAAAGTTCTTCATATTCCAAAATATTTATAGTAGCTTTTTTTTCCTAGTGGAAAAGAATTGGGGGATGCCCATCAATTGGGGAATGGCTAAACAAGTTATGGTACATGAATACTATGGAATACTATTGTTCTATAGGAAACCATAAATGGTCAGACTCTAGAGAAGCATGGAATGATTTAAGGGATCTGATACTGAGCAAAGAGAACCAAGAGAACAATGTACATATCAACAACAACACTGAGATGAACAACATTGGATGGAAGCAGCTCCTCTCAGCAGTTATGAGAGCTAGGACAACTGTATTAGACTGGCTCTGGACTATGTTATCCCCATCCAGGGGAAGAAAAAAACAAAACACACACACACACACACAAAGCCCCAACCCTTCAGAATCTGATGAACATTTTATAGAAATTATCTCTTATGTATCTCTTTCCCTTAATCCTATTTCTTCATACCAAAAATAACTAATTAATCTGTAATTATGCTTATCAAATATGTATTTACAAAGCTAATATGACTGTTCACAGTTGAGGGGAGGGTGCAAGAAAATTCTGTAACTTAAAAATATACATATACATATTTATGAAAATAAATAAATAAATCTATTAAAAAAAAGAAAAGTAGTACGGTGGAAAGAACACTGGACATGAATCTGAATTTTGGCTCTGCTCCATGGGGGCTACTCCTTTGTCTTTAGGTTAGTTAATTTTAACCTCTGAACTTCAATATTCACACTGTACAATGGGATAGGTGTGATCCAATTATATAATTTGAATTTTCTTTTATCTTTAAGTCTAGGGTGAGTTAAAATATTTTTAAGTAATAGCAATAGCAACTTCCAAAAAATGAAAACTAATTAAACCTTCACACATATTCAATATCCAACTTGAAAATATCAAGAACAGGAAAAATTGATACAGCAATATAATGTAACATGATGTCAAGACTCACAAAGTCAACTATTTAAATTCTTTGTCTACCAGGATAAGTCAAAGGTAATGAGCAAAATCCTGAGATTCATGAAAAAGAGCAAATGATTTTAGTGAGTAAATATGGAGGATTGGGTGTACTTTGGAAAGTATGCTTTGTGTTATAGGTGGGTAGAGTTGTTGAAATCTTCAATTAATCAGGCAGGACTATTTTGTGACTTTTTTTCAGATCACTCACTCTGGAACAAAACTAATCCCTGAAGCAGTTTCATTAACTGGTTTATTCTGATGAAGCTTGCAACTTTGACCTAAGCAAATAAGAGTTATGCAAATACCTCTAGATTAGGGAGAATAAGAAGGACCTAACTTTTTCTGGTCCTGATGCTTTGTAAAACAGAAGGAAGAAAGGAAGCAAGAGTCAAATGCCAGGTGCTATCCTACTTTATAAATATATCTTATTTGATTCTTATATAATAATCCTGCAATGTAGGTACAGTTATTATCCCCCTTTAATAGTTGAGGAAACTGAGGAATACAGAGGTTAAATAATTTACCTAGGGTCATTCAACTAATAATTATCTGAGATCAAATTTGAACTCAGGGCTACCTAATTCCAGGTCTACCTCTCTATCCTCTTTACCACTACCTACTCTAATTAGAATGTTCAATTATCAGACAATTTAATTATACTAGAACTTTCAACCTAGCACAAATTCTTGAAATGCTATGGGCTATCTCTATGAAAGATGGAACGATAGGTACTGACATGCATGCCATTGGATTAATGATAAAAGAAGCCCATTGTGGTATTTTGAATGATTGTGACAAATCACAGGAAAATAGATAGTAATAATAAAAAGAACATCATTTTCCATATGTCAAAAAGCTACTTGTAAGATTAGTGCTTTGATCTTTGATTCAATATTTAATTTATTTTTAAAATTTTATTATAAATTTTTAAATTATCAATAAAACAGAGGATTAGATATGAAATTGTGATGTTCTAATTATATATTATTTTTAAAAATATATATTGAATTGAACATGATTGAATCAACACTTCTCTATTTGTTTAAATGCCTATCTGAGAATTATCCTGTTCTGGATACTATTTAAAAGTTTGATTGACAAATCCTTTATTTTTTCCCTTCTTTTCTTAATTTTGCACCACTAGTCAAATTATCTTCTAAACTTTACCTCTCCACCCCCAAATAAAAAAATCTTTTTTTTTGTAACAAATAGGTACAAGTCAAGCAAAATAAGTTCAGATATTGCCAAAGGTGAAAATTGATCTCATTCTGAAACTCTTGTTTAATACTTCTCAGCCAAGCTGAGGTTGGTTCATTGCCCTTTGGAATATGATTGGTCATTGCACTGATTAGAGTTAAGTTTCTCAGCTATTTTTCATCATATTATAATAATTATTGTAAAGATTGTTTTCTTAGTTCTCATTTCATTCTATCCCACTTCATAGAAATCTGACTAGTTTCTTTGAATCTGACCTTTTTTGTCATTTTATGTATGAATAATCTATTTCATGACAAAATGCCATTTCTCAATTTGATAGGCACTCACTCTGTTTCTAGTTTTGCTATTTTCCCCATAAAAGTGGAACTATAATTTAAAAAAAACTATCAATTTTTTTTTTTAACAAATAAGAGTTCTTTACTTCTAATTAATCAAAATGCTTAGTAGTGGTATTTCTATCTCAAAGGGTATGGGCAGGATCAGTTTCCACCTCTATCAATAGTACATTAGTGTATGTATCCTCCCATGCTTCCTTTACCCTTAACATTATATTTCTTTTTTTTATCTTCTTTACCTATCTGATGAGTTTGATGTAAAATTTCAGTTATTTTCATTTGCATTTCTATTGTTAGTGATTTGGCACATTTTATGTGGTTATTGATAACTAACCTTACTTCTATTAAGAATTTCCTGTTCATATCTTTTGATTATTTATCTAAAGGGGAATGTACTTGTTCTTATATATTTGCCTCAATTGTCTATATAGTTTGGTTATAAGACCTGTATTATAGAAATTTGTTGCAGAGATGCATCTCTAGTTCACTCACTTTAAATTTTTTTGATTGATTTTTAAAAAATACTTTTATTCTTGAACTTAAATTTAAAAAGAACATTTCTTTATACACAGCAGAATAGAAAGAAGAGGATTGTATGGAAATGATGAATCTCCATTTTATATTCTCCTAGGATTTATATAATGAATTCTGTATACTATTCTTATCTGTTTCCTCCTGAATTTTCTCCTATTCTCTTCTCCCAATTTTAAAAAAGAATGTCTCTGAAGCCCCCTTAATTTTCATTACTATTGCTAACTCCCATTCCATCCTCCAACTCACAATTAAAAAAGAAAAAAAATTACTATAACAAACAAGAACAGCCAAACAAATCATCTCTGCAAAGTGGACATGTTTCACAAATGTTTCTTTCTATACCTTAGGGCCATCTGATCTCTCTGTGAAGATACTTTGGAGACATGATTGATCAGTGCTTTGATTAGAGTTCTTGTCCTTGTATGAATTTGTCTGGTTCTGCATTAGTTTATACTTCATAGAATTCCCTAAAATCGACTCTCTCATCTTTCTTTATGGCACAATAAAATATTACATTAATAAGTATCAAATTTTTACAGTCATTCCCCTATTAATGAGTATCTCCTTAGAGTATATGACAATTTTTTTCTCCTCTTTTAATTTCTCCTCTAATTCTTTCTTTGGGAATCACAAAGTTTGCTTTGCTACTTAGTTTTATCTCATCTTTTGACCTTTATTTTCCTTATTCGCATTTGTTTCTCCCTCCAGTTTATTGTATTTCTTCATCAAATTATTTTGTGTGTGTGTGTGTGTGTGTGTTTGTGTCTGTGCATGTGTGTGTGTGTGTGTGTGTGTGTGTGTGTGTGTGTGTGTGCGCGCGCATGTTCAACCCTCTTTTCTCTGGTTCTGTTCTGCTGCTGCTCTTCCACTTCTTCCTTCATTTTTATATCTCTTTACCTCATGTACTCTACTTTGAGGAACTGAAAGTTTTCCCCTTTTCTACAATATTGCATTCCTTTTACACTACATTCTTTTTTCCTTTTTTCAAACCCTCAGAACAGAAACAATTTTAAATGTTGACCTCTTTTTTTTATCTTTCATATTTAATTCCCTTATGTCAAGACATAAAAGTTTCTGAACTCTTTTTTTCTCCTTTCTCATTAGAATGTTAGCACTGTATCATTTTATAGTTCTTTCTAGTTGTTCCAGTGAATTCACTTTTTTTTAGGTTTTTGCAAGGCAGTGGGGTTAAATGGCTTGTCCAAGGCCACACAGTTTGCATTTCAAAAGTTTTTAATCAACTCCGGTCTTTTCATCAAGAATGCTTGAAAGTCCTTTATTTTATTAAACATTCATTTTCTTCTCTCCAGGATGGCAGCAGTTCCAACTTGATGGGAAAGGGTTTTAACTTGTAAGCTTCATATTTTTAACTCTCTTCACCTTATTTAAATTATTGCTTTTGTCGATATATAATTATACAAACTGTTTCTAATAATTTCTTTTATTTTCTCTTCATATTATAAATGCCATTTTAAAGATTTTTTGCATATAATTTTTTAAATTTTCTCTACATTTTTATTAAACCATTTAATCCATTTAATGACAAAAAACATGGCTCATTGTTTCATCAATTTTTTTCTTTTAAATTTATTTTTTTATTCTCATTTTGTACAAATTTTTTTGCATTAATACAATATTCTTGTTTACAAGTAAACAAAATACCCCTCCTCCTCCCCCATGAATATAGATAGACTTGTTTGAGTGAAAAAAGTAAAGGGGAGAGGGAAAAAATTAAAATAAAAAAATAATAATAGTAATAATTGTAGGTATGGCCAGGTGGCGTAATGGACCAAGCAACAGCCCTGGAGCCATGAGCACCCGAGTCCACATCCAGCCTCATAAACCCAACAATCACCCAGCCGTGTGACATGCAAGCCACCCGATCCCCACTGCCTTGCAAAAACTAAAAAAAAAAAAGAAAGAAAAAAAGACCCAAAATAAAATAAAATAGTAATAATAGTAGGGGTGGCTGGGTGGCAGACAGAGCATTGGCCCTTGAGCCAGGAGCACCTGGGTCCAAATCCGGCCCCAGACACCCAAAGATCACCCGGCTATGTGGCCCCAGGCAGGCCATCCAGCCCTACTTGCCCCGCACCCTCCCCCAAATAATCATAACAAAAAATGTGCTTGAGTCTTTGTTCCAACACCAACAACTCTGACATGGGTGGATCTCATTCTTTATGATAAGTCCATCACAAAAGTTATTTTCATATTTTCCCACCATTGCCATTGCTGATCTCAAACTCCCTCCTTTCTTATTTCTCCACTACCATGTACTCTATTTTCTCTCTCCTTTCACTATGACTCTGCTGTAGGGTAGCTGACTGGCTCAGCAGACAGATCCCTGGTCCTGGGGCCAAGAAGCCCTGAGCCCCCCTACCACCCCTTGGGCCCAGAATCCACCTGGCCCTGTGGTCCTGGGCAGGCCTTCCATTCCCAGCCCCTTGCAAGAAGTAAGAAAGAAAATGTGTTATATCTGGCCATTCTCCCCCCATGGTCCATCCTCTCCTCCTTTAGTCACATCCCCACCCCTTCCTCCTGCTCCCCCCTCCTTCTTACTCCAGTTGTCTATACCCCATTGAGTATATTTGCTGTTTCCTCTCCTAGCCATCTCTGATGAGAACAAAGTTTCATTTATTCCCCCTTGCCTCCCCCCTTCCATATCATTGCAATAGCTCATTGTAATAAAAAAAAATCTTATGTGAAATATCTTGGCCTATTCCCCCCTCTCCTTTTTCTTTCTCCCATTCCATTTCCCTTTTTTTCTATTGACTCCATTTTTACACCATATTCTATCTTCGAATTCAGCTTTCTCCTGTGCTTCAACTATAAAAGCTCTCTCTACCTGCTCTATTAACTGAGAAGGTTCATATGAGTATTATCAGTGTCATTTTTCTATGCAGGAATACATGCAGTTCATTCTCATCAAGTCCTTCATATTTCTCCCCTCTCCTCCAATCTCCATGCTTCACTTGAGTCCTGTAAATGAAGATCAAACCTTCTGTTCAGCTCTGGCCTTTCCAAAAGGAACCTTTGAAATTCCCCTGGTTCATTGAAAGTCCATCTTTTTCCCTGGAAGAGGACATTCAGCCTTGCTGGGTAGTTCATTCTTGGCTGCATTCTAAGCTCTCTTGCATTCCAGTATATTGTATTCCAAGCCCTACGAGCTTCCAATGTAGCTGCTGCTAAGTCCTGTGTGATCCTGACTGCAGCTCCACGATATTTGAACTGTGTCCTTCTGGCTGCTTGTAATATTTTCTCTTTGACTTGGGAGTTCTGGAACTTGGCTGTAATATTCCTAAGGGTTGGTTTTTTGGAATCTCTTTCTCAGGGGGATCAGTGGATTCTCTCCATTTCTATTTTGCCCTCTGCTTCTAGAATATCAGGGCAATTTTCCTGTAGTAATTCTTTGAAAATGATGTCAAGGTTCTTTTCCTGATCATGACTTTCAGGTATTCCAATAATTTTTAAATTATCTTTCCTAAGTCTGTTTTCCATATCAGTTGTTTTTTCAATGAGATATTTCATATTTTCTTCTAATTTTTCATTTTTTTGGTTTTGAAGTATTGATTCCTGATTTTTGTTAAATTCATCAATCTCCCTGAATTCTATTCTTTGTCTGAAGGATTTGTTCTCCTCAGAGAGTTTTCTTATCTCTTTTTCCATCTGGCCAATTTTGCTTTTTAAAGCATTCTTCTCCTCAATAACTTTTTGAACTGTTCTATCCATTTGACCTAAGCTGGTTTTTAGCATGCTATTTTCTTCAGCATTTTTTTTGGATTTCCTTGACTAAGCTGCTGACTTCATTTTCATGTTTTTCCTGCATCTCTCTCCTTTCTTTTCCCAGTTTTTCATCCAACTCCCTCATTTGATTTTCAAAGTCTTTTTTGAGTTCTATCATAGCCTGAGCCCACTTTCTGTTTTTCTTGGAGTCTTTAGATGCAGGAGCTTGTGCTTCCTCATCTTCAGACTGAGTATTTTGGTCCTTCTTGGGCTCATTTGCAAAATATTTCTCAATAGTCTTCTTTTTGTTTCTCTGCTTGCTTATTTTCCCAGCCTGGGCCTGGTTTGGGGTGTTTCTTGAGCTTTTGGGACACTCCCACAAGGGTCTCAGTGTGTGAGCCTCTGTCCTCCCTCCTGGTCTGTGAATGACCATAAGCACCCCCATCTGCCAAGGGGCTGATGTGGGGGGGGGACTGCTGTTCTATGGGGGGACCTAGACTGTGGTCAGGATGTGAATGTGGTCAGAGACCCAGAGTCCTGTTCCAGGGGCAGAGGACAGAGCTAAGCAGTCTCTCTTTACTCCCCTCCCTAAGCTCAATGGGCTCATGCCCTGGGGGCTCCTGCTTACCCGCTCAGCCTGCTTCTGTTTCCTAGATCAGGGCAGGGGAAAGAGGATGCTGCTGTGAGCTGAGACCCCCAGCGCCCTGGGGCTGCCTCCCGGAGGCTGAGGTTCTTTGGCTCTGGTGGGCCACCCCTCTGGCGGGCTGCCTCTCCGACCCCAGGGAGCAAAGCCTTTATGCTCTTTTCCAGGTTACCTTGAGTAGGAGAACTGCCTCACTGGGTCCCTTTGTGGGTTCTGTCTCTCGAAAGTTTAGTTACAATCCTTAGCTGATGAATTTTATCAGAGAGCTCCTAAGACTTGATCCCTTCATGTCGCCATCTTGGCTCCTCCCCCTGTTTCATCAATTTCAATAGGACTTTTGATTTTTAGTTTTATTTATGTTTACTTGGTTTTTAAAATTTCAATCTTTGTATTTACTTGGATTTTGTTTCCTTTACAGTTTTTAAAAATTCTTTATTTGCCTATCCAGTTCAGTGAGCAATTTTTGTCTAATTTTGTTGTTGATAAAAGTGTTTATAGGAATACATTTCCCCCTAAGGACTACTTAGGACACATTCCATTAGATTGTACCATTGTTTAATTTTATTTCATGATCTGATGCTGAGATTTATTTCTTGATTTACCATGTTCTTTAGAATTTTATTTTTAGTCTCTTTACATTTGAATCTTTTCCTGAAATGTACATTTTCAATTATAATTGTACTGAATTTTGCAAAAAAGATGTTGAATATTTTTCTTCTTTGATTTATTAATGATGTTTTTTATGCACTACATATGATAAATTTTTGTAAAGGCATAATGCACATTTCTGAAATGTGTATTTTCCTGTCTCTTAATATTTAGTAATCACTAGGGATCTAATGCAGGACAACTAGTTTTATAGTGGATAGAGCTCTGGGTCTGGAGTCAGGAATACCTGAGTTAAAATTGCATCAGAAGTTTATTAGCTATGTGAATCTGGGCAA
Organism: Macrotis lagotis; assembly: GCF_037893015.1. Taxonomy (NCBI): domain Eukaryota; kingdom Metazoa; phylum Chordata; class Mammalia; order Peramelemorphia; family Peramelidae; genus Macrotis; species Macrotis lagotis. The sequence goes on from NC_133658.1 coordinate 200,732,250, forward strand.
GTTATTTATCTCTGCCTCTTTTTTCCTTCATTTGTAAAATGAGCTGCAGGAGGAAATAATAGAAACAATCTAGTATTTTTGTAAAAAACAAAAACAAATGGGGGTTATGAAGAGTCAGATAAGACTGAAACAACTGAACAAAAAGAGATCTAAAATATTGAATTTTTCTGAAATTTTGTTTAGGCCTTTACTTCTTTTGTGCAAAACTTTTTCTTAGTTTTTTTTTATATTAAATGCACACAAAGGGATTCCCCAATTATTTTAATTTTCTGTTTCTTTCCATAACTTCATTCATTTTTCCTTTCCTTAAATGCTATGTTGTATCTATATTAGATATCGCTAATATATAATTAATCATGCTGCTTTTGGAAACAAGGTAATTTTTCCTATCTATTTTAACCACCTCTGTTTTTACTGTTGTCTTATCTGAGATCATGATTGTAACTTTAATTTTTTCAATTCATTTAAAGTATAATAAATTCCATTCCAACCCCTTATTTTAACCCTTCTTTCTTTTTATTTTCAAATGTATTATATAATTACCATACTGCTATATTTGGCTCTCTCCTGGTTTTGCCCACATCTGTATAACCATTCTTTCTTATTATTTGTTTTTTAGATTTTTTTGAAGGCAATGGGGTTAAGTTGCTTGTCCAAGGCCACCCTGCTAGGTAATTATTAAGTGTCTGAGGCTGGATTTGAACTCAGGTACTCCTGACTACGGTACTCTATCCACTGTGCTACCTAGCCGCCCCCTTTCTTATTTTCTTGCAGTGAATTTTTTATCATTATACAGACTAACTTAGGTATTTCTTAAAGCTCTATGATTGACTGTCTTCTCTTCTACTTATAAAGCAGAGATTATTAACCTTTTTTTGTTACATATATTCCTTGGTAGTTTGTTGAAGAGTATGAATTCCTTCTCAGAATATTTTTTTTAAAAAATTCATGATAGAAGATATTAGATTTTAGTCAGGAGTTAGTGAAATAAATATGTAATTTTCTTCCATCTAAAATTCACAGACTTCCTGAAAATTATTCTTCAAGCCCAGGTTAAGAATTCCATACTCTATACTATTTTGCTTGTTGATTTCATCAGCGCCCATGAATTATATTATTATCTATATAGATGGTTCTTGGATATATATATTTACTACTAACCTCTCTCCTGAACTCTAGTTCCATATCACCAATTACCTATTAAATATTTTAAACTAGGTATTCCATTGGTATCACAAATTCAACATGTCCAAAACAGAATTCTTTATATTTTCATCAAAATACTTTCTTCTTCCCATATTCCCTATGACTGCAGAAGATAAGAACATATATAAATTACAATCTTTTGAGGTCTTTGAGACCTCATTCTCATTCCACCAATATCCAATCTATTGTCTACTCTTCTTATTTCTACTTTCAAAATATCTTTCTATAAATATAGCCATCATCCTAATTCAGAAACTTAACACCTTTCACTTGATCTTATAGTTGGGTTACTGTTTTATGTTTCTCTTTACTTCAATTCATTCTCCTATCAGTTGCCAAAATGGTTTCCCTAAATTGTAGGTCTGACCTCCTCACCCCTTCCCCGTCAATGAACAGGAGCATATATAAAGTCCTTTGATAGTGAATGATCCATTTTATCTTTTATGTATTCCAATTTTGTAGATAATTGTTTGTCATACTACTTCCCCTATTTCACAATCAGCTCCTTGGGAATAGTATCTGCTTTTGTTTTTGTTTTATATTGTCTTTATCTTTCTTTGCATCTCTTATATGGTACCACATAATAGACAATAAATATTTGTTGACCTCAGTCATTGTTGAACCTGATTCCTTCCTACTTTTTCTATACTTTCTCTTCTGCACAAACTTGATGCTCTAGTGACACTGTCACACTGTATTTCACACCCTATGCCTTTGTGCTAGTTTTCCTTCTTGCTTTTGAACTTTGTCCTCTTCATCTTAACTTTTTAGTTTTTTCTTGGCTTCCTTCAAATCTTTTCAGATTTCACTATCTGCAGGATGTCTTTTCTGGTAACCCAGGTGCTATTGTTTTCCTTTTTTAATGTCATCTCAGATGTCACTTTCTATATATTATGTCTTACATAGTTATATTATGAAGGCATATAGTGGCCAGAAGGCCATCCAGGAAGACTTGTGTTCATATCCTACCTCTGAACCATATCTGATTTAGGGTTCCTGAGTGAATCATTTAATTTCTCTACACTATACTATACTATAAGTATCTCTATTACTATAATATATATTACTATATACTATCTCTAATTACTATAAGTAATTAAGATATTAAGTTTTAGAGAAGACATAGAACTGCATTTGTAAAATAATTTTTCCACCTGTGGCTTATTTGTACTAACATTCTATAACCCCTGTCCTATAAATCTAGTTATTTATATATCTCCCCCCAATAAAATGTGAACTTCTTGAGAGTAGAGACTTGTTTCTACCTTGTAGCTCAGTCTTTGGTACAGTGTCTAACATTAAGCAGGCACTTAATCAAGTTTTTAACTGAACCATCAGTGGTCTTCTCCCTTAAATAATCCCTAACCAGAAGTTGTCTCTGATTTCTACTGTAGTCAAAGTAATAGAATCTCAGGAAAATAACTTCAAACTCCTTTCTGGCACACAGTGTTTTTCGTTCAGCTGTAGCATCTGGCTTTTGACAAAATTGCCAAGATTCCATATGTAGCATCACCTATTTTGAGTTTTTTTTTTTGAAACAAGGCACATGAAAACTGTCATGGTGTGTGTGTGTGTGGGGGGGAGGAAGAATCAGTAGCTTTGCAATGTTACTTTTCTCTCTTTGTGTTCTGTCTCCTGGAATCCTATATTCCCCCAAACAAGGTCTTTGGGGTTCCTAATTCCACAGAATTAGGACTCCTTTCCTCTTCTTTTTCCTTGCTGTTGAATCATTATCACTTGAAATTCTGTATTATAATTAGGAGAGTCAATATGCTAAGGGCCTCTGTATATTTATGGCTATGTAAGCAAATGTTATGAATCTCTAGCACATCCTGTCAGCTCTGTTAGACTGAACAAGATAACTTTCTGGACTGACAATTTCAGGACCTGATAAGTTCCCTTATTTAAACCACAAACACACACACACACACACACACACACACACACACACACACACAGAGACATTTTGATCAATATCTACATACATTTACACAATGTAAAGACAGAGGATGTTTCTTTCTTTGGTATTTATCTTTGACCCTTTGATCCTCAAATATAATGGCAAGAATGTAGAACTTACAGCCAGGAAGCTGTTCATTTGTGTCTGATTCTTTATGACCTCATTTGGGGTTTTCTTGGTAAAGATATTGAAGTAGTTTTGTCAGTTCCCTAGTTAGCTCATTTTACAGATGAGAAAAGAGAGGCAAACAGGATTAAGTGGCTTGTCCAGGATCACATAGCTAGTAAATGTCTGAGACTCAGAATTCAGAAAGAGGAGTCTTCCTGACTTTGGACCCAGAACTCTTTGCCAGTTAACTCCCCAACAATCAGGAAGATCTTGTTTCAAATCCTCTTTCCTATTGTGACTGTGGGTAATCACTCTACCTCCCTGATCTACAGTTTCTTTATTTTTAAGATGAGAACTATAATGTTTCATATTTTACGATTGTTGATACTCAGATGCAGAGATGTATATAAATTACTTTGCAAATTTCCAAGTGCTAATATGAATATCTGCTACTCTTATTATGAAAACTTTAAGATGAAAGAGAATGTATAAAAAGGAAGATGAATATTTTCACTCACTGTATTCCTTCCCTCAAAGTATTTCAATTTGACTGGAATTTGTTTCACACAGATAGACAAAAATTTCAGCAGATAGTCAATTAGTTAAGAAGTTTAAGAATTAGAAATGCTTTCACTGAGGGTGGTTAGGTTGCCCAGTGGATAGAGCATCAGCCCTGGAATCAGGAGTACCTGAGTTCAAATCTGGTCTCAGACACTTAATAATTACCTAGCTGTGTGGTCTTGGGCAAGGCACTTAACCCCATTTGCCTGGCAAAAAACTTAAAAAAATAAATAAATGCTTTCACTTGTTTTGAATTATATTTATTCACAATATTAGATTATTGCTAGATGATCCTTTGACCCAGCAATTCCAATTCTAGGTCTATACCTAGAAGAAATCATAAAAAAATGGGAAAAGTCCCATATGTTCCAAAATATTCATAGTAGTTCTTTTTGTAGTGGCAAAGAATTGGAAAATGAGGGGATGTCCATCTGTTCAGGGATGGTTAAACAAGTTATAGTACATAAATATTATGGAATACTATTGTTCTATAAGAGACCATATGATTGGACTCTAGAGAAGCATAGAATGACTTATGGGATCTGATGCTAAGTAAAAGGAGCAGAACCAAGAGAATAATGTACACATTAACAACAACATTGTGAGATGACCAAATAGAAGCAGCTCCTCTCAGCAGTTGGAGAACTAGGACTACCCTATTAGACTGCTTATGGACAATGCTATCCCCATCCAGAGGAAGAGAAACAAAACAAAACAAACAAAAAGAATCCTTCAGAATCTGAGGAACGCTACATTCATTAAAAAATCTCTTATGTATTTCTTTCTCTTAATCCTAATTTCTCATACAAAAATAGCTAACCTGTAAACATGCTTAACACAAATGTGTTTGTACAATATTAACCCGACTTTTTGTTGGGTTTGAAGGGACAGGGTAGGAAGGGAGGGTGAATGTTTAAAAAAACTTTCATAACATGTAATTGGAAAAGTAAAACATCAATTAAAAAAAGATTATTGATAGATGGACAAAGGAGAATTTTGTTGGACTCTCTTGGGAAAGCTTTGTTTTCCTCTTGAGTTAGAACTTGTCTTCATTAACCTTTTCAAATAGAATTTAATCCAACAAGTAGGATAATTTCTACTTTGGAGTTGCATCTACATGGCAGTTATTTGGATAAAGTATGTCTAGCAGAAAATCAACTCATAGCAGACACTAAATGTGTCTGGAATTCATGAAATTCCCTTCAACCCTAATTATTGATGTAAGGGATAATAAATATACATTTATAATAAATAATCACACTATTACTATGCCTTATGGTTTATAAAACCCTTTCCTCAAGACAACTTTTGAGAGAAGATTGCTATTGCAGATTTTATGGTCTCCATAGTGAAGTTGCCAGACTCATGCAAGACTATTTCTATTATACAAAAGTCTTAGAGGCTTAGTATTATTTCTACTATACCAAAATCTTATAAAATTTAATGGCATAATAATCCCAATGAGATATTCAAGAAAATATGAGATATTAGAATAACTGTGGAAAGCTAATCTTTAAAGAATATGTAGCTTTTATTATTAGATTTAGATAGATATTCCTGTGGTTACTTTGGGTGTCAGATGGGGAAGATTACTTACAAAGTAGAATGATTTTCCATTACAGCATATCTGAATATGCAATTCTTGGTGTTGAAGTCATCCCTTATTTGTTATGCTTGAGATTTGAAGTTATTCTTAGCTAAGCTTTGATCATCCCAGTGGTAAAATAGTTTTAGCACAGACATCAGATTTTTTGACTACCAGGTGGGAACAGGTGTCAGCTATTTGGTGGTGATGATTGAACTGTCTGGCCACATCAGCAATTTATAAGAGATTCAGTGATAACACAAATCAGGGCTCAGGATACTTAGACTATGTAAAGTAAAACAAGCAATTAAATTATAAACAGTAACAAAAGTAATTGAAAGTATTAAGAAAAACTCAGTAGGGATTCAGGACTAGGATGGATCTGCAATGTCATTCTTTACAACAATATTGATTACAATCCACATGTTCTTGTCTCATGTGATTAGTTTTCATATTCTTGCCTAAAGGCTTCATAGGTAACCACCCCAAATATAGAGACTTTCTTGAAACTCTTTGGACATTGCATGGAGCACAAGGGTATAAATTTAGCAGAGTTTAGAGTTCATCTAACTCCCTAATTTCACAGTTGAGGAAACTGAGGCTTAGAGAGGTCCTGTGATTTGCTTAGTCACACATGAAGTAAGTGACAGATCTAGGATTTTAACTCAAGCTTTCTGAATCTAAATTCAGGACTCAGATACCAATGGAGTTCCTTAGGTAATATTTTGCTTTTACTATATGCCTAACTCTCTTCTTATTGGGTCCTTTTGGTGGAGAGAGGGAAAGAGAATTTGAATCTATGATTTTATTGGTGTAGATAATTTTCAGTGAAAAATATCATTTACTAGCTCAGGTAGACACCTTTTCTGCAACTTATAGTCTTAGTGAGTTGTCTGGAGGCACAGAGAAGTTAAATGATTAGTCCATGGTCATAGAGTACTGTGTTTCAGAAGCAGTTTACCTGAGGTGTGCTTTCCCCTCATAATGAAAGAATGACTGAAAAAAACATTTATTAAAAGCTGTGATAAGTCCTGGGGATACAGGTACCGAGTTGATTTGATTATGGCACTTGAAGAAAGAGGTAGAAAAATAGGGATGATGGTAGTGAAGGAAGCAGGGTACATGAGGTGATAGTGTAGGAAATATTCAGAGTATAGAAGAGTACATGTGCTTCTAAATTTACAGGTAGTACCTCAGCTCTTCCCGTGTTCTCTGGAAGTCAGATTCACAAGTTAATTTAGAGATGAGTACTTTTTTTTGCAAGGTAATGGGATTTAGAGATTTGCCCAAGGTCACACAGCTAGGCAATTATTAAGTGTCTGAGTCTGGATTTGAACTCAGGTCCTCCTGATCCAAGGTTGGTGCTCTTTCCACTGTGCCTCCTAGATGCCCTGAGATAATTAGTTTTTTTTAAGAAACTGACCTAGTTAAAAAAATCACTCAAATTCCATTAATCACATCTTATTACAAGATCAAATAAGGAACCTTGGACATTGTGTAGGCATTTTACACATGAGGAAACTGAAACTCAGAGAGGTTATGATAAGAATAAAGTCCCATAGGTAGTAAACAGAGATAAGATTTGAAAACAGGTCTTCTGACTTCAGGACACTTGCTCTTTCACTCTAGCATGTTGCTGATTATTTCTTAACCTAGATCTCTACTTAATGTCTTAGATGTACTTTCTATAAATTAAAATAGTCCTGTTTGTTCAATCATAGAGCTTAGAGGATTTGCACTTGTAAAAAGTTCTTAGCACAGTGACTGAGTCATATATAAAGGTTTATTCCTTTCCCTTTTCTCCTTTCTTTTTTTTTCATATAAACACTTTTATTTTGAAATTAAGACAGCTTGAGCATGCTCCACCCTTGCTCCTCTGTGTAGGCACTATAAGGAGCTATATGGCCTTCCTCAAGAAACTATTATTTCTATTTAAGGTCCCTGCTAGATTTTCATTTTCATCATAGCCTCTTTTTTGCTATTTTCTATTTTTCACTAAAAAGTGGTCTCATATACAAAATGGGTAAAATTCCTTAAAGGTTCATGCACATGTTTTTCTTTCTCATTTATAATATATAAACCATAGAATAGATTTTGATTTTATAAAAAAAAGTAATAAAATTGAGGAAAACTGGTTTTATGGCAGCAATACGATGTGGTGATATAAAGTTGGCAATGCTCCCATTGACTGTTTTCCAAATGACTGCCCCACTTTCAGATTTCACTGTTCATATTATAGAATAGCAAAGTCACTCAATTTTGAATGTCAGAAAGTGTGAAACCAAGCAAAATTTGCCATCAACTGTGTATCAGATATATGAGGTGGAATAGTTTCTTAGGCCATATAAAGGAGGAAAAAATCAAAGATAGGGTAAATATTCAAAACCATACTCTTTGGAAGGCCTTTGTTTCCTCAAATCAATTCAGGAATAAATGTTTTGAGTTAGGAGATGACTAATATTTTGATTGATCCCAAATTTCATCAATATGGACATTCCTTCTAAATCATAACTTATCATATCTTTTCATCTCAGTTGATTCTTGTTCATGTTTTTCCATAATTCTATAGAGAATTTTTCTAAAATTAATTTTGTGGTCTTAGAAAGTTCTGTTTTAGGGGTGGCTAGGTGGCATAGTGGATAAAGCACAGGCCTTGGAGTCAGGAGTACCTGGGTTCAAATCTGGTCTCAGACAATTAATAATTGCCTAGCTGTGTGGCCTTGGGCAAGCCATTTAACCCCATTTGCCTTGCAAAAACCTAAAAAAAAAATAAAAAAGAGAAAGTTCTGTTTTAGAAAGGCTGCATAGAATAATAGATAGATTCTGGGACTTAGGATCAAGCATATTTGTGTTTCAATCCTGCTTCTGATCATTTTCAGATATGTGACCATGGACTAATCACTCGAACTCTCTGAATTTTAATTTTCTCATTTGGAAAATATCTGTAGTATCAATTGCACAGGTTGTTCTGTGACTCTAGTTTTAAAAGTATTAAATACAGGTATTGTTTTTCACCTTTCAATGAATAAAACGTTATTTATTAAATGTCTATTATGTGTCAGGCTCTGGAGATAAAAAGCAAAAAAGAATGAGTACTTGCATACCAGAAGGTGACTATGTCCAGGTATTTTTTGATAGACTCTGTGGATGGTGCCAACATTTGTGTCATACTTGATTCCTCAACTCTTTCTCACATGTCCAATCTGTTGCTAAAGCCTATTGATTTCACGTTTTTCATCCTCTCTCAAATCTGCTCCTCTGACCTTACCCTTACTGATCTTACTTCTGTTTCAGGTTCTCATCAACTCAGGACCTGCAATAGCCTACTAATGGGTCTGACTAACTCAGATCTCTCCCTAATCTAATCTAGCCTCTATTCAGCTACTAAAGTGATTTTCCTAAAGCACAGGTCTAACTATATCATCCTTATACTCAACTCCAGGGGCTCCCTATTGTCTCTAGGAATAAATCCAAAACCTTCTGGCATTCACAGCCCTATATAACTTATCCCCCCCCCCCATATTCCCAGTCTCCTTACATTTTATATCTCTCCTACCTGTACTCTTTGATCCAGTGACACAAGTCTCTTGTAGTACCACAAGGAAGATAGTCCATCTCTCTGACTGTCTCCCATCCCTATAGTGTTCTCTCTCCTCTTCTCTGCTTAATAATTTCATGATTGACTTTAAATTCCAGTGAAAATCCCATCTTCTACAAGAAGCCTTTCCAAACTCCTCCTAATTCTTTATTTCCCCTCTGTTAATTATTTCTGGGCAGCTAGGTGGCATGCTGGATGGAACACCAGCCCTGGAGTCAGTAGGACATGATCAGATCCAAACTCAGACATTTGATACTAGCTGTGACATTGAGTAAATCACTTAACCCCATTGCCTTGCAAAAACAAAAAAAAATTTCTTATTTTATACATACATACATATATATGCGTGTGTGTATGTGTATATATGTGTATATATATATGTATGTATATATGTAACTTGTTTCCTAGCCCCATTTGTATTCCCAATTTTAGCACAGTCTGGGCACTGTAATAATCACTGAAACATAAGAAAATGAGAAAAATAATTGTCAACAATTGGAACAACTCCTAGTTTGGGAGTTAGTGGCCTGGCATATTCTTATCTATGCATTTATATTTCTTCCAGAAGTCTCTGTAATTCAGAATCTAACAAGTTCCCTGGTTCTTAAGAAAATTGGGGAATAAATAAACTGAAAAAAATAACTATATTTGTCAGGTTACTAAGGATTTTTCAAATGGGCAGAGACAGAAATGTATACTATAATGAAATACATACTTTCTCTTTTTAAAAAATGTCTTGGCTGTAAGAAAAATCTTGAAGCCAAATTGAGTTATGGTTCCGTAAACAGTATCTCTTTCAAACGCCCATACTCCTGGGAAGTTAATTCTGGGTATTTCTACTGTAGCACCCTCTTGGTGGCTACTTCACAACTCCTACTCATACTCAATGATTAGGTATGCAGAGTATGCTGCCTCCTACTCTAAGGATTTGGGATGGTGCTGTGAGAATGGATTTCTAATATTATTTCTCATAAGCTCCTACAAGTGAGTTTCCCTCTAATAATCAACCTATTGACTCAACTAGCTTTTAGAAAAGGTATTAATTCAGATGTTATGCCAATAGCAGTTAGGATAAAACATTCTTCTTCCCCTTCTCCACCCCTCAAGGCTAAGGAGCACCTTCCCTGTAATTATACTTACATTTATTGAAAGTGTGGGCCCAGACTTTGTACAGTGATAGTAAAGCACACTGTAGACAACCTATGACAAAGTAATAACTCACTATTCCTTGTACTGGATGACTTTTGTCTCTTTGGGGAACTCTCCTGATCTTCTTGTTAAATGCAGTTCTTTGGTTTTTCTATTCAATAGACTTTCTATACATAGTTCATATTTTGTTCTCAGTCATAAGGATTCATAGTACCCAATGCTGTTTTTCCTCACAACTCTTGATTTTAGGAATACTTCTCTTTTCTTAGAGTCTTCATCTTGTTCCAAGTTAAGGTATTGTTTTTGCTGATTCCATTTTTCTAATTCTGCTATACAAATTGCTTCTGGTCCAGTCTCATTGGACTATTTCATTGGAATGATACAGTCAAAAGGGGTGAGATTATCTTCTCCCTTCATTCCTACCTCTCTTTCTCCCCAAATCTTCACAAGAGTATTTCCTTTCAGGGGGTCTAGTTCAACTCCTGTCTAGAATTCTTCAGTTCTGGCCTAAGTACTGAAATCCTTAAGCTATCTAAGGCCCATAGAGTTGTGGTTAGCAAACTATATTTGGTTAGCCAATTGCTGTTCTCTTTCTGATACAATTAAAAAGATTTTCACCTCATAAAGTGATCCCAAGATATAAACTCATCTTATTGACAGATTTAACATTTTATCATGTTTTATAGCATTCTGAGATTTTAAAGAGTAGTTAGGTGGCACAGTGAATACAGCATCATGTCTGAAGTCAGGAAGTCTCATCTTCCTGGGGATAAATTTGGCCTCAGACTCCTACTAGCTGTGTGACCCTGGGCAAGTTACCTCACCCTGTTTGTCTCTGTTTTCTCATCTGTAAAATGAACTGGAGAAGGAAATGGCAAATCTGCTCTGTATCTTTGCCAAAAGAACTCCCACTGAGGTCATGAAGAATCTGAAATGACTGTAAACAACTGAAAAACAATAGTGATTTTTACAAAATGAGCTAGATTGGGAAAGGGAAAATCACATTCTCCCTTCCTTACCCTGCACATACAAAAAAAATTCGCCATGATGCGGAGGGGAAAAAAACAAACTCAGGTGGCATAAAATGCCAGTTGCCTTTATTTCTCCCATTGGTTTATTTTTTCTTTCTTAGCTTTTTGTTAACCAAAGCTCATTATCATTTGAAGTATCTTTTGGTGAAAAGTACATTATGCCAACTCTAGAGAGATTTCCTGTCATATTCTAAGGACAAAAAAATACAAATATTCATTTCTAATTTATCTCATTTTTCATACTTGCATATCCTTATTGCTGAAGCTTTGCATATATAGTTCGTGCTTTATAATTTTTTTCTCTTGGAATTGAATTGAAAAGAATCTGCACATAACCTAGGAGTCCATAAAGCCTGCAGATGATGAACCAAGTATGGAGGAGGTGGAATCAGATTTCTCTTAGATTCAACCCTCATCCCCAAACCTGAGAAAAATCACTTGACATATGAAGTTGGCTAGCAATTACTACTTAATCTAAAAATACAATGATCATGCATTTCAGATGTAAATATTATTCAAATAAAGTAAGACTTATATAGCCTTCACTAATCTACATTTTGCAAATTAGTAAATACAATCCCTCAATCATTTTAGTGATCTACAATAGGTATTCCTTTTGTTTCTTTACAGTCTCTGGATAAAAAAAAAACATTTTCATATAAATTCTTAGTCATAGAATTGAGATGGGTCTTAGAAGTCGTCTAATTCAGCCTCCTCATTTTCCAAATGAGAGAACTGAAAGCCAAAGCAGTTAAATGACTGTCTTGTCATCTAGTATCAGAACTGGCATTTTCATAAATTCAATAGCTCTGTGCAAGGTGCTGGGAATACAGTCATTAAAAAAAGAATCAAAACATTGAATCAAAAATCTTACAGCCTAATGAGGTGGAAGAGATAATTAATTTAGAATCAAGGAATATCTGGCAAAGGACCAGACAGATTAAATAATGTTCAAGTCCAATAGGTAGTAAATGACTGAGATTTGAACTCCAGTCCACTGACTGTCAATCTATTGCCTTTTCTATTGTTGTACAATTGAAGGGCTTGTGGTGTAAGAATATGATAAATGCCCAAATAAATATGATGCCAAGCAGATTATAATATGGGCAAATGAGAGTTCTAGGCAAAAAATCTCAATTTTTTTTTTTACAAAGGTAAGATTGTTTTTAGCTGAGGGTGGGGTTTGAGGTTGGAATTAGGAAAAGTTTTCATGGAGTAGATGGTTTCTGAACTAAACCTTGACTGAAAAGAAATAATTCTAATATTAGAAAGGATGAGGGAATGTATGAGTGCTAGACTGTGTGAATACAGAGAAGTGGGAAAAAGGAAGAAGGGATTAGAGAATAACTAATGCTCCATTTGGACAATAAAACATAGTAAATATCATGTGAGGCTAGGAAGATATATTAAGTATATTAGAATTAGATTGTGGAGGACCTTTTAAGCTGATTATTTGTTTGTTTTCTATCCTATAAACAATAGCAAATCATTAAAGGATTTTATATATATAAATTAATAAACAAACACATGTGTTTATATATATACATGCATCTTTTTATTGATTCATTCATTAACTTATATATCTGTTTCATTTGATCATTCTTTCTTATTTATCTATTTATTCAATCTTTCATTTGTCCATTTATTTATTCTTTCATCTATCTACTTATTTATTTGTAGCAGAGTAGTAAGCTAGTCATTTCTGTCCCTTGGGAAGATGATTATTTTGGCAGCAGTGAGAAAGATAGGAGAGATAAGAATCAACAAACTTGAGAACTGGAAATTTTCATGAAAGGAACCCCTTTTTTAGCATTCTTGAAAAACAGTCATCCCTTTTCCACTTGAAGATCTCCTAGAAAGGGTAACATACCATCTCTGGAAGCAGCACATTCTACCTGAGATAGCTTCAACTGTTAGGAAGTCATAGAGTAGTTTAACCTTTTTAATGAAGTATGGGGAGGGATCCTGGAAGATTCCTCCTGATGATCTACTCTTTGATACAGCTTTTCAAATCAAGTTTGCACTGCAGTAAAGTTACAGATCTGAGATTCCATCCATTTGACTCTCAGTTCTCCTTTTTATTGTATTATTAAATGAGTCAAAGAATGACACATTTTACTCCTTATCAGAACATACTAGGCTTAGAGATGAAAAGAATTTTAAAGGTCTGGAAGTTCAATCAAATGACTTCCCTAGGGTCACCTAGCTAAGTGTTAGAGGCAGCATTTGAACCCAGATTTTGGAGTCCAACTCCAGCATTGTCTTTACTACTTCATTCTACCTCCCATCTCCTTTATGCTTATCTTTTTTATGCTTACCTTCTATCCTGGAATATATGAAGACTGGAATGCATTAGGCTCTAGAGGCAGAAAACCCTGGTTCAAATTATTCCTCCTCCTTTTTCTTTTTTTAATCTTTTTTATTTTGGCTTTTGCAAGGCAATAGAGTTAAGTGACTTGCCCAAGATCACACACCTAAATAATTATTAAGTGTTTGAGGCTGGATTTGAACTTAGCTCCTCTTGACTCCAGGGCCAGTGCTGTATCCACTGCACCACTTAGTTGCCTCTATAATTGTTCCTCCAATTCTTACCATGTATGTGAACATAGGTATGACACTTAAACTTTATAAGTATTAATCTCCTCATCTGTAAAATGGGAATTATATTGAATGGAGTAGTGAGGCAGCACAGTGGATAGAATACCTAACTTGGAGTGAGCAAATTTAGCCTCAGATTCTTCTTGTTAGTTATGTAACCCTGGGCAGGTCACTTAACATCTGTTTGCCTTGGATTCTCATCTGGAAAATGAGGATAATAATAGCTCCTCCCAGGGTTGTTGTGAGGATCAAATGAGATAATATTTGAAAGGGTTTAGCACAGTGCCTATTATATAGTAGGTGCTATATAATCATTAGCTATTGTTATTAATCATTATTGTTGCTGTTTCCAAACTACTGGGAAATTGTGAGGCTCAGATGAAATAATTTATGTAAAACACTTTGCAAACATTAAAATGCCATACATGTCATTTTTTATTACAGAGTTATGGACAACTTGCCTCCAGCCTGGTCTCCTCCCTCTCTTTCAATTGTAGAATTAGACATACCTTTCCCAAGAGAGGGACTATTGCCACTGGGTCAGGGCTTGACCAATCATTCAAATTGTCAACTAATTTATTCTCATTTAATTCTAGGTCTGGAAGGCAAATCACCTCAGGCTCTTGGTGACAAATACTGGTCAACACATCCATCCTGTAAGAATAATCTTCTTGGCAGCTCCTAAAATATGCCTTGGGGGCCTGCCAGTTCACCTAAGTCAACAGAGAGAGTTGGAAACTTTGCTATTAGCTAATCAGGTCAAAATTTAGAAATAACTCTTTGGAGCCATATATTTTAGATCCAGGTGACATGGATTAACCTCATCTGATTTCTGTTCTTGTGTCTATCATTGACTTGCTTTTGTGATCCTGGGCAAAGTGCTGGTCACCATCTTAGAAGTGGAGAAACCAAGAAGAGTCAATAAGGCTTATCACACATTTCAGGGGCCTTAGGAAGGTACAGGTTATATAAGATTCCACAATTGTACACTCGAAGGCCTCACAAGTACAAAGAAGGATTTGTGATAGTCTCACATTTTTGGTAGGTCATTCACAAATCAGTATTTGTGTAAGTGAAATATTTCAGCCATCTAAATAGAGCAGCAACCTAAATTGGGAGACTAGAAGCTACTACTGGTTTCTTTGTTTTTAATTTTTTAAAAATAAAACATTTAGGAGCTACTTCTGCCAGAACTTTGTATAATTTCCTAAACATTACCCTCTCCTCCAGACAAAACAAACACAACTTAAACAAACAACATAATATACTATTCAAATCAATAAGAATTTATAAAGTACTTACTATTCAAACACTATGCTAAATTTCCAGATACAAAGACAGGGGGGAAAAATAATCCCTGGCCTCAAAGAGTTTACCTGCATTCTAAGAAGATATGTCAAAACACACACACAGACACACACACAGACACACACACAGACACACAACACACACATAGAGAATTAATGCAGTATGGAGAGGGGATGGCATTAACATTTGGGAGATAGAAGGGCCTTCTAAAGCAGGAGGATTTTAGCTAAGTCTTGAGGGAAATCATAGAAACTAAGATATGGAGGTGAGGGGTTCTGTGTGTGGAGAGGACAGCTAGTAGGAGAAGGGAGATAGCAGGTAATGTTTAAAGATATGCCAAGTAGGCCACTGTAGTTGCACTATACATGGAAGATAAAAAACTGGAAAGGTAAAAAAGCCTTCTAGCTATCATCACTTGTTGAACTCTGGAACTATAAATTGACTTTCACCAAAATATGTGAAAAGACAAAGGCAAGTGATGCTAAAACAGGAATTTGTTTCCCTTTATCATGCTCTTAGTTGTCATTTTACCTGCCCATGAATTTCTCATAACTCAATTCAATAGCAATTTAAAAAAATTAAAATTTATAAACAATTAAAAATTACAATTTATTTCTTATTGAAGCTCTGAGGTCACTGCAATCAGATGAAGTCTTAGAGGCTTCTTAGGTCTTTGGCAAATCCCGTGCCAAGAATTTCATGAATTTGACCAGCCAGAAGATCTTTGATGAATACAAGTTTAGATGACAGCCTATTTTTATTTTTCACTTTGTAAAGTAGATGAGATCACATAAAACATTTTTTTTTTAGCTTTTTGCAAGGCAAATGGGGTTAAGTGGCTTGCCCAAGGCCACACAGCTAGGTTATTATTAAGTGTCTGAGGCCAGATTTGAACTCAGGTACTCCTGACTCCAGGGCCAGTGCTCTATCCACAGCGCCATCTAGCCACCCCTACATAAAACATTTTTAAATATTTAATGTATGCCTGGAAAAAATATCAACAAAAGAAAAGATAACCCTTTAACTCAGAGGAACTTCCATTGTAAAGAAGGAAAACAGCACATAAAAGGGAACTAGCCTTGAGGGGAATCTAATCTGAAGGGCTGACAAGTAGGTATTGAACTAAGTTTAAAGACTGGACTAAGTTATCTATGTGGTACTAATTAGTCAATTGATTGAAACAGATAGAAAATAATGGTATAGTGTAGTTTTTAAAAGTCAGTTCACTTTCTAAATATGTGTATATATATATATATATATATATATATATATATATATATAGAGAGAGAGAGAGAGAGAGAGAGAGAGAGAGAGAGAGAGAAAGAGAGAGCTGAGTCAAATTTATAAGAATACAAATCATTCCTGAATTGATAAATGGTCAAAGGATAACAGGTAATTTTCAGAAGAAATTAAAGCTATATATTGTCATATAAAAATGCTCTAAATCATCATTGATGAGAGAAATGCAGATTAAAACAACTCTGAGGTCCCACCTCACAGCTCTCAGATTGGCTAAAATGAAACTGATCAACGTTTGAGGGGATGCAGCAAAACTGGGACGCTAATGCACTGATGGTGAAGATGTGAACTGATCCAACCATTCTGAAGAGCAATTTAGAACTATGTCCAAAGGGCAATAAAACTGTGTATACCCTTTGATTCAGTAATACCGCTACTAAATCTGTATCCCAAAGAGACCCACATGCAAAAATATTTATAGCAGCTTTTTTTTATAGTGGCAAAGAATTGGAAGATGAGGGAATGTCCATCAATTGGGGAATGGCTGAACAAATTATGACATATGAAGGTGATGGAGTACTGTTGTTCAGTAAGAAATCATGAGCAGAGGACTTCAGAAAATCCTGGAAAGACTTACATGAACTGATGCTGAGTGAAGTAAGCAGAACTAGGAAAACATTGTTCAGATTAACAGTAACATTGTATGATGATCAACTATGATGATCTTAGCTCTTCTCAGCAGTTCAGTGACCAAGAAAAATTTTAAGACTTGTGATGGAAAATGCCATCCCCATCCAGAGAAAAAACTATGGAATTTGACTTCAAACCAAAACATATCATTTTCACTTTTTTAAAACTTGTTTCATGTTTTGTTTTTCTTTTTCCAAGGCATTTTCCCTTTAGTCCTTTTTTCTTCTTTTACAACATGATACATATGGAAACATGTTAAACATGATTATACATGTATAATTATATCAGATGTTTTGTTGTCATGGGGAGAGGGGAGGGAAGATAGAGGGAGAAAAATGTGGAACTCAAAAGTTTACCAAAAGATAAGTGTTGAAAGCTATTTTTGAAAGATTGGAAAAAATAAATTAAAATAACAACAAAAATAATAAATAAAAGTCAGTTCACCAAGTCCAGGAAATAGACTGGAAGAGGAACCCAGCTCCTCATGAGATAATAGAAATACAGAGATAGGGAGAGGGAAAACTGTAATAAGTCTTATCAAACTGACAGAGAAAATGTAGAGACAAGAGCTAAGAGAAAGGAGCAAAGACTCTGAGAGTGTAGGTGTTGAGGCAGATGAGATATGAAGAAAATTCAGATAGAAGCCTTATTGTTGAATTTCCACACTCCCCACCCTCCAAGTCCTCAGGATTTCAAGTCTCCAAGGTAATCCTGTATGTCTTTTTTCCCCTATTGAACTCCTTCATAGGAATCAGCCTTCATAGAAGTCTAGGCAATGATACTGAGTTGGGGGAGCCAGTTTGCATACTTTTCTTGGTTTTAGATATTTACTTTGTTTTTATAAAAAAAAAAGCGATGACCATTGGCATTTGCTAGTTGAGTGTTTTTATTGGTAATTCATTTGAGAGGAAGTAACTGTTGGTGTCAACTAACTCAAAGTCAACTGGCATTGACCAATAAATAGCATGAGAGAAGAGATAAATATTTATCTAACATTGTGGTGTTTTGCCAGAATTACTGTCTCTAACTGGAGGCAGGGGGGTTCAGCACTGAGAAGAAGATAAAGAGAATTACTTTAATATTTTTCCCAGTGCAGAAAAAAGGCATTTATACCAGAGCAAAGATTCCACAACTGGGTAAAAGGCAAACAGGAGCATTTGAACAACTCTGATCATCATATCATCCCTTTACAGCTGATATCATAATTCTAAATTGTTTTTTAGGATATTTGGACAGTTTGTTGCTCTGGCAATTGGTTTATTTGTGTCCCTGCCTATCTATTTTCCTTTTTTTAAATCTTTGTCAGTATGCTGGGTTTAAGATGAGACCTCAGAGTGATTTTATTGTCTATTTTACTTGTTATTCATGATTCATTTAATTATTTATTCTTTTGAGATTTTTGTTCATGTCCTTTGATCATTTATCCCTTGGACTTTTGATCATATAGTTCAGTAAGTTAATGCACATTTATTAGTACCCATTACTAGGTCTAAGTGCTGTGGATACAGACAGGAAAGACAGTCTCTCCTATTGAGGAGGTCACAATCTAATAGAGTAGATAACATATTACTATGTACATTCAAGTTACATTCAGCATAAATATTTGCATTAGTTTCCTCTCTAGTGTAAAAATCAGATATTTGATGTTAAGGATTTTTTAATAGTTAATATTTGGAAGACAAAAGAAAGAGAACATGAATAGTTAATAGAATTTAACTTAAGAAATAAAGAGAAAACCATCTGGTTGGTTTTTTTTTTTTCCTAGTGCACTGAAGCAAGATGATTTGATTTGCAAAGTTCAATCTGAAAAAAATGTGGACCCCTCAGATATTTGCTAGGAGATAAAGAATAATGGAAAATGAATTAATCTTTTAAAGTGACTCACATGTACATTAAAAAAATAATAGTTTCATGTGGTATGTAGCCACACCACAAAACATTCAGAAAACTTTTAAATATGTTTTTAGACAAACAGCTGTTTTTTGACTAATCAGCATTTAAGCACCCTAGAGGCACAATTGAAATTATCTATGCTTAAGAATTTCTGCTAACTATACCACTGTATACACAGTCCAAACAACTCAGTTTGAATATTGTGATTAGAAGATTTTTCAATGCTCTCATAAGCTTCAAAAGAATCACAGGATCTCAGAACTAGAATCCATCTCAGAGGCCATTTAGGCTAATCTACTAATATGGTCCTGTCTCCAATATTTTTAATAAATGGTCATTCAGCCTCCAATTGAAGACTGTTTGTATGGACAAAGTGCTACCTGTCAAGGCAATCTATGTTCCTTTTAATTAATTTTAATTGTTAGGAAAACTATCAAGCCTTAGCTCTCTGTAACTTTTCCCCATTGCATCTACTTTTACTTTCTGAATGTAGGTGCAACAAGTTTATTTTCATGTGACTCATCCTCAAATTCTTCAAGAACAGGAAAACTCTATTGGAGATCACCTTACAAGTTGACATTGATGAATTAATGAATAATTTTTTGGGTCCAGTCTTTCAACCAGCTACCAATCCACTTGTCTGTTATATCATCTAGCAATTATTTTTCTAACTTGTCTACAAAAATAGCAAGATATTAAATATTTAGAGAAATCTAGATAAACTGGTTCCTCAGATTTGATCACTGGGTAACCTTTCAAAAATGGGTTTGGCCTGACGAACTTGAAAAATGAAACTCTCCTGGCTCTTAATGGTCACCATTTCCCTTTCTAGATTTTCAACAGAGTATCCCTTTAATAGTTCTGACAGGGAAAGAATCCAAATGTAAAGGACTCTAGATTACAAACTCTTTTTTCTTACATTTCTTTGAAAGTCAAATTGGCATTTGCTCTTCTGATTTTTAGCACTTCTATTCACTATAGTTTTTCAAAGATCACTGATAAGGTCTCAGTAATCACATTAACCAATTCCTTTTGTACCTGGGATGTGGTTTGTACCCAGTGACTTGAATTTTTTGAAAGCAGCTGGATAGTCTCTTTTTCCAAATTTTTTAAATTTATGGAATAAAACAAATGTTTCCATAACATGGTACAATAAAAAAGAAGACTGCACATGAGACTTCAAATCTCCTATGTACAACTTGCTATTCCTTTCAAATATAAATAAAATTATCATGTAAATTTCATTTTTCTTCCCTTCCCTTTGGCTATGTTAGATATAAATAGGTATATATATTATATATATTATATATATATATATAATTATTATAAACATACTTATATTTATCAGTTCTTTCTCTGTTTAGAGGTAATTTTTCTTTATAAGTCCTTTATAGTTAATTTGGGTACTTTTAATAGTTGAAACAATTTATTTGCTCAAAGTCATATGATGTTTTAAACTTTTATTATTAATGTAATCAGTTATGTTAACCATTTACCTTATGTTAAACCATTCCTGTATTCCTGGTATGAATCTCACTTGAACATAATGTATGATATGTAATATATTGCTACAATCTTTTAGCTAATATTTTATTTAAAATTTTTGCATCCATATTCATGAATCAATTTGATCTATAATTTTTTTTTCTTTTTTCACTCTTCCTGGGTTAGGTATCAGTATCAAATTTATTTTATGGAAGGAATTTGATAGGATTCATTTTTAACTATTATTCCAAATAATTTATTTAATATTGTAATTAGTTGATCTTTAAATGTTTGATAGAATTCACTTGTAAATCCATTTTGTCCCAATACTTTTCTCTCAATTTCTTTTCTTAAAATAGGCCTATTTAGATATTCCATTTTCTCTTCTGTTAATCTAGGCACTTTATATTTTTGTAAATATTCTTCTATTTCACTTAAAATTTTAAATTTATTAGCATATAATTGTTCAAAATGACTCCTTTTCATCACTTTAACTTTGTTAATGTTATATTCATCTTTTTCATTTTTGATACTAGTAATTTTGTTTTCTTCTCTGATTTTAAAAATTAAATTAACCAATTGTTTTTCCTATTTTAATTTGTCTTTTTCTTACTTGTACTCTTATATGCTTACCTACCTTGAGTTTCACCTCCCTATTAACTAATTTTAATCTGTCCTTTCCAGTAAAATTATTCTTTTTTTTCCCTCTTCAATAGATTTAATAACATTTAATAACATTTAATGCAGACTTCCACACATGATGGCTCACATTTTGGAGATCATTTGTTTCATTTTCAATTCAATTTTAAAAAAGGTTAATTATGTGCTTGCTTTGTGCAAATCACTGTGCTAAGCCTGGGAGCAAAGATTAAAATGACAACTCCTGTCCTCAAGGTATTTCCATTCTACTATGGGTATGAGCTAGAGCAGAATACCACTAACACTCAAATAAAACTTGATAGAGAATACAAGAAAGGTGGTTCAATAGATGGAGTTGGGCATGAAATAAAAAAAAAAAAGATTCATCTTCCTGAGTTCAAATCTGGCCTCATACACTTACCAACTTTGTTATCCTGGGCAAATCGCTTAATCCTATTTGTTTTCATTCCCCATGTATAAAAAGAACTGAAGACGGAAATGGCAAACCACTTCAATATCTTTGACAAGAAAACCCCATATGGGATCATGAAGACTCAGCAAGACTGAAAAAATTTGAACAACAAAAGGAAATGTAAGAGCATAAGTATTGAGCAGTTCTACCTTTTTTTTGCCATCTGTTACTGTCTTAGGGCATCAGACTTAACTCTCCTGTTTACCTTGATTTAAAACTTCAAAAAATCCTTATATCATTAACATTTATAGCTAACCCTCTGCTCA
Source organism: Macrotis lagotis (assembly GCF_037893015.1). Taxonomy (NCBI): domain Eukaryota; kingdom Metazoa; phylum Chordata; class Mammalia; order Peramelemorphia; family Peramelidae; genus Macrotis; species Macrotis lagotis. The sequence goes on from NC_133658.1 coordinate 200,754,038, forward strand.
TTTTGAACTTTAGCATACCTATTGCTGATCCTACAGGATGATGGAAGTCTTTTGTATCCATCCTCAGTCCATGGTTTAATTCTCTCCCAGTGAGAAGGCAGTTGACCTTTCTATTTCCCATATCACATCAACAAGAGACTGCTTCCATAACTCTCAGCAGAGGGTTATTAACCATGATTGCTTGTCTATTCTTCTGAATTTTTCTTTTTTGAGAACCTGAGAACCCATGTCATTATTCCTAAGAATATGGGACGTTGTTTCCTCCTCAGAGTCCTGCTTTCAAGTGGAAAGCCTCATAACTTTATCATATTATCTTGGAGTATCCAATTGTCCATTTATTGTTTTGGGTCAAATTCTATCTTCCAATATATTGACTTATATAAGGATTCCTTTTAATCTCTTCAGGTCTCCTCTTTACTTTTTGCTATCAAGTGCTTTTCCCCAGTATTTTAAGAAAGCTTTCATTCTTTTAGGCAATTTAAAATATAAAGAAGCTTCTTCAAATCTTTTTTACTTTCTTCTAGGTAAACTTGAACTTTTTGCAGATGAATAAGATACTTGGCAATAGTAAAGACATAAATCTTTTGCAAATTCAGGAAGAACTGAAAAGTTTCCTTGACCTTCCTTATTTGCCAGTAGCAAGATTCTTGGTCCTAGTAATATGACTTTGTTCTAGGCAATTCTTGGAGGTGTAAAGTGTTTTTGCTGCTCACGTAGGCTGGGTCTACCTGAATTTGTCTACATACCAGGAAGAGGTAAATAGATATCTTTCCTTTCCCAAACTCTTGCCAACTCTGCCCATCACACAAACACAGAACATGGAACTATTTGTCTTTTGCAAATGGCAGACTTGAGCCTCTAGTACTCAAGAGTAGAATGCTCATTTTTTTGACTTCCAGGCTTCTTTGTAATTTTCTCATTATTTAGAGCAATCTTCCCGTCTTTTCTTCAGAAGACACAATCTGTTGAATTACCTTTGGCTGGCAATTAGTAGCTTTAGTGAAAACCCAATGGAAATAGCAGGTGAACAAGATTTAGGATTTGGTTTCTTAAGACCAATTACCAGTCTACCTTCTCACTGTGAGCAAATGTGTTTGTTGGTTTTTAATTTCTCACCTATTAATAATCAACAAGAACTAAATGAGTGCCTCCTTTCTCTTTTGGACTAAGCTGGGTACCACCAGAACACAGGAGAAATCAGGGTTCTTGCTCCCGTGAATTCTATTTGAGGAGGCAAGAGTGTACAAAAGAAATAGAGACAAAGAAATGAAGCAGTGTGGTGAGGTGGAAAGAGATCTGAAGGAGGAATAAGAAGTCTGGGTTTGAGACCTAACCCTTCCATTTATTACCTAGGGGACTTGTTTCTGGGCAAGTTTCCTTCTCTCCAAAAAGAAGATTTTTGTGGTAGATGATCTTTAAGATCTCCCTAGTCCATCACATTCTGTGATGAATAGACTTAAGCCCTCTTTATCCCTCAATTAGCTAGTGAGTAATAGATAACAAGTCTATTCTTTCTTACTCTGTAATATAAGGAGCTTCCTTTACAATTGCTCCAGTATAGTAAAGGTCCATAAACAAATTACATTTATTTCTAATGAATGTATTTCATTATTATTTGGAATGATCTCTTGGGACCTTTTAAAAGAAAATAGTAAGTTATAAATTGTAATTTTTTGAATAAGGATGTGCTGGAAGGAATTGATTTCTAGCTTGTTGTCAAGTGAAATCAAGTCAATTTGCACAATGAATAGGGGAGAAAACAGGCAAAAATTTAAACTATTATATACAAACAAGATACAGGCAGGATAAATTGGAAATGATCTTAGCAGGAAGGCATTAGCATTAAGGGTATCTGGGAAGACTTCTTGAAGGTGGTATTTTATCTGGAACCTGAAGGAAGCAAATAAAGACAGGAGAAAGAGATGAAGAAAAGAATTCAAGGCACGGGAAACAGACAGTGAAATGGAGTACAGAGTTTAAGGATCATAGAATAAAGGATGGGAGGATTGTAGGAAGACTAGAAAGGAAGGAAGAGGTCAAATTTTAACTTTGAAAGCCAGACAGTGGGTTTTTGATTGACTAGGTGAGTGCCATGGTAGACTTGTACTGTATGAAAATAAGTTTGGATTGGAATGGGAGAGACTTCACAAAGGAAGATGAACTAGAAAGTTACTACCATTGTCCAAGAAAGGAGTAATGAAGGCCTGCTTTAGGGTGCAGCAACCAGAAAAGAGAAAGGGACACATATAAGAGATATATGAAGTTAGAATTGGCCAGTGTGTGGTACCTGATTGGATGGGGAGCAGTGAGAGAGAATGAGGAATCTGGGTGACTTGAAGGATAGTGGTAGCCTGAATAATAATTGTAAATTTAGGAAAAAGGGGTAATTTTGGAGGAAAGGAAAAAAAAAGTTCAATTTCAGACATATTGAGTTTAAAATATTTATGAGATATCCAGTATCAGATATCCAATAGGCAATGGAATAAGAAAGATTGGAAGTTAGGAAAGAAGCTAGGGGTGGATAAATAGATTTGAAAATCTTCTGCTACAGGGATAATAGTTGAATCTGCTTATGAGATAATCCAAGAAAAATAGTATGGAAGAAAAATAGGGCCCAAGTAAGAGGCTTGGGGGGCAGGTCACTCCTGTTTAGCATTTGGATGAAGATTCAGGCAAGAAGACCGAGAGAGCAGATAGGAAGAGAACCAGGAAAGTAGTGTTACAAAAACCTAGAGAAGAACATAACTTGGGTGGCTAGGTGGCGCAGTGGATAAAGCACCAGCCCTGGAGTCAGGAGTACCTGGGTTCAAATCTGGTCTCAGACACTTAATAATTACCTAGCTGCGTGGCATTTGCCTTGCAAAATCCTAAAAAAGAAAAAAAGAAGAGTATAACTTGTGGTGTGAAATTTAGCAGTTCCTTACAGAAGAACAAAATCTAAGGTGACTTTTCCTTGATAAGCTTTTTGGTTAATAATTATATAACCTCAGACTGTAATATCATATTTTTAATGCTATCAGGATTTGTCCTGTTCTAAAACTTGTTAATCCTCTCAGAAAAATTTAGGACATTATGGAAATGAAATAAATAACTAGATTATGACTCTATCACCAATTTTAATCATTATTGGGTTGTGTAATTTTAAGTTGAAAACTCCTTAGTTGGAAAATTAAAATTTGGAAAAATTAAATTTAAATTACTCCCACTTATCTTTTAGCTAATCTTCAAAAATATTGTACATACACTTAGATGTTAATTACTGTCTGTACACCAGAGAAGGAATTTTCTTTGTAGAACAAAGAGAATAATTATCTACAAGTCTATTAAGAATAACTTGAATATAACTATAAAAACAATAAAATTACAAATGTTGTTTTGTAAAAAATTAAGTGGTAATTATTTCCAATCACATACATGAATTTTAGTATGGTGATACCTTAATAAAATAAAATAATGACAAATGTACTTTTAAACCCTGAAGTAATTAACATTATTTATACATAATCTAGGAATGGGTTAGAAATAGTTCATTTAGTTCATCAAGAGCAAATTGTTAAATTTTCAGAGTATATGCACCTTGGAAATTGATAAATGTTACAAATGAGCCTTGAGTTTTTATTTTATTCATTGTCTGGAGAGTAAACTGAAGAAAGTTTTGGAGATAATGTTAATAATACCGATTAAGCTTGAAGGCATGTCGTATGTGCATTTGGTTTTGAAGAATTATAAGCATCTACCTATGGACCACTGAAATAATCTCATTTTGTAAAATGAGTGGGTTGAATAAGAGTGGCATATGAGAGAGCTGGAAAGGACTTCAGAACTCATCTAGTTTAATATTCCTTTCTCCCTTACCCCCTTTGTCACACAGGGAGATACTTTTGGTTTCAATTATCTTGTCATTTCCCACCTGCCTGCACTATTTTGAACTTCTTTTGATATCTCCACCATGCTCCCAGAAACCTATTTCTAAATCTCAGCATCCTGCAAGATCCAATCAGCCTTGGTATTCATATCTCATCAGTACCCTTTGACCTTCTAACTGGAGGGCAGATTCATGAACTACTCAATCTTCATTTGAGCAGGGAGCATAGATTAGATATCTCTTCTTTTCCCAGCAGGTTGTATCCACTTTGAATGTCTTTCATTTCTTTACCTTGCCCCTTAATCAGGTACCTTCCCCACCTCTGACCCTGCCTCACCTCTTTCAACTTTTTTTTAATGTTTGTATTTTCTTGACTCATTAGATTGTAAACACTTCAAGGAAAGGGTTTTGTTTTAATGGGTTTATCTCCAATATTTAATGAAATATCTGGAACTTAGAAAACACTTAATACATGCTTAATAACTATCGACTGTTTCTGAATTATATTATTTCTGCTTCCCACACTCTAGTCTTTCATTTTCAACTATGTACTGGACAGATAACACACTCCTTCCCTCCTGATAAGATCCACTTTAATAGGGGTAGAATTGAGTAATGTCTGAGAGACATTATATTGCATATATATATATATATATATATATGTATGTATATATGTATATATAAATACATACACACATATGCATTCATACTATATTACTACCAAAACATTGTCAACTCTGCTCAGAAACCCAATTCAGTGTCAATTGAATGACAGACATATGGGAAACCAGGGTGTGAGTCGGGGTGATGGTATGTTGAGAAGGGAATATTCAAGTGAGTGGACATACCAATTGCTCTTTTGACTGCCTTCCACATAGAGTGATCTAAGATCTGGGGATCAAAATCACTAAAGTGGGATAAGCTATGAGTTCAACCACTTTTAATAACATTCTTCCTGTAGGAAAACATGCTCTTTTTCCAAATAAATGACTCACAAATGAACTGTTGGAATGATGATCTGTTGACATCTATTCTTATTATGACCAAATGTACAAAAAAAGTTACTCTATTGCTTGTCTATTTTCTGAGATCTATTCTAACTTTCACATTTCATGATTCTTTAATTTTGAAAAAATACTAATATTATTTTGATGACCCTGGGTGTCTACAAATCAATCAATAAATATTATTAAGCTCCTATTCTGTGACACTAGGGATACATAGCAAGGAACTTGTATTTTATTGGGGGGGGGACAATATATACAAAATGTGTTTAATTAAATACAGTGTCCAAATAATGGGATCTTATAAGGATTTAAAATTGCTGGAGACTCAAAGGGAAGTAATAAGTATAAATAGGCTGTATCTTTTACTCTAAGATGATGGATATATCCGGTAACATTTAATACAATTCAAACATTCAAAGCACCATATAAGGACCTGGAGAGATGTTCTAGATAGGGAGATGTCCTGTAGATGGAGAAGTTTTGATCATACAAAAAAAGGCAAGGGATGGGAACAAGCATATTTAGTTCCTGCTCCTTTATAAATTTCTTATTATCTCTTCCCAATAAACCTGTGAGGTAAGTAAGTCCTATTCTTATTCACATTTTACAGTTGAAGAAACTGAGGCAGACAGATATTAACTGACTTGTTAAAGATCACATAGCAAGTAAGTGCAAGTAAGGTCTTTCTTAGTTTAAATCTAGAGCTCTCTCTCTACTTCCCCACCTAGATGTCTGAAAGATACTATCCTGGTATCCATAAAATAGGAAAAGAAGCAAAGGAAGTTCTCCTGCATAGAGAAAATTTCTGGAGAAATATGAATAAGAGGGGCGGCTAGGTGGCACAGTGGATAGAGCATCTGCTCTGGAGTCAGGAGGACCTGAGTTCAATTCCTGCCTTTGACACATAATAATTACCTAGTTATATGACCTTGGGCAATTCACTTAATCCTATTGCCTTGCAAAAGAAGAAATATGAACAAGAATAGATGAGAAAGTATGGAGCAGATTTTACCCTGTTCTAGATGAGGAAATATCCATAATAATGAAATCATTGCTTTAGGAAGTATTGAAGTCCTTTTAAAACTCCCTGCAAGGCATTCTGTATGGAAATTTGTCATATTCAGGTTGGATTTGGAATAAGGGAAAGAGGTAGGGCATGAACTGACATCCTGATAAATCTCCCCTATTGAGTTTATACCCTTAGTCATTGGTGTGACCATTTGATAGGCTCATAAATGAGAAAAACGTCCCTTTAATTGAATTGCCCTTTGTTCTGATTCTTGGTCAGCCTCTGTGATAAATCCAAAAATGTTCTCTCTCTTGGAATCACCCTAGTTGTTAAAGCCCTTATTGCTCCATGCTGCATTATGCAAACAGGGTTACTTGGTTTCATTAAATGCTTCACATTTCTAAACATATCTCTGAGTGCAAAGTGCTGAGTGGGTAGTTTTTAGATCTGGGATATCTTTAATCCATTTTTCTTCCACTTCTTGCCACTTGATGGGGTTTTGTAGGCCATTTTATTCTTTGCTCTTGTACAGATTGATTTTGAAGTAGATATGCCAGTTATTGCTGAGACTGAAAACCTTTTGTTTAATAATTCTGGCAGCCGTCAGAATAATCAGATACCTATGGACAACAAATCAAGTTCTAATCTCAATCAAATGTAATTTTTGCTTCAGAAATGTGTCATGAAGGATAATAGTGATTTTTGCTAGTTTCCTAGTCATTAGCCTCCCTAAATCCCTAAATAAGCTCTACTTAAAAGGGAGACTTTGAATTTGGGGTCCCTTTGATATTCTGTACAAAGACTAAGAGTCAGGAAGAAAGAAACTGAATGGAGTGGCAAGATTTAGAGACAGATTTGGGATTAAGAGTCATTCAACTATAGGATCATATATTTAGGATTAGAAGGGATTTTAGAGGCCATCTCTTCAAGGGATTGGGAACCTTTTTTGCTGCCAGGGGCTATTTGGATATTTATATATCATTCACAGGCTATATTTGATCAAACATTTAATTAATTCACCCCTAAAAAAAAATCACTTAGATGTATTTAATTTTGAGTCCCTCCTATGGTTGCCTTGGCAATGCCAGATTAATATGGCCCTAGGACTGGAGGTTTCCCACCCCTGATCTAGTCCAATACTTCCATTTGCATTTATTTATTTTTCCAATTAAATGCAATGATAGTTTTTTTAATAATTATTTCTTTTTTAAATCATTTTATTGACTTTTAATAGAAAATAGTACTTTATTTGCCAGGATGATGCCATTGTACTTCTGTTGGAACCAGCTCATGGCTTCCTCTTTGCCAATTCTGTGTTTGGCCCCAATGCAGCCTGTCCTACACTTTCGTCTGCAATGCTGAACCTGGGTCTGCCCAGTGCCATGTAGAAGTCCAAGCCGTAGTCTATGCTTGGGTGGCATTTAATCCCCACATTGATATGTTCTTGGATCTAAAAGTCAAAGTTGCCAGTTTCTGAGAAGTTATTTCTCCTTAACTCATATTCTTGCACCTTCAACTCCTTCTCCAGAATCTCTTCAGCTTTGGTCCCAAGGACTGTATAGTGAATTGTGGTCTTCTGGGTGCTCCTGATTCCAAAAGATCTGACAGTATAGCAAGCTTTGGAGAACACTGGGGTTTGGTCTGTGAGCTGCTCCAACACTTTGGCTGCTCAGGTCAGCCTGTCCCCACTCTCCCCAACACAGATGTTGAGGTAGAACTTTGAGATGCACCATTTGTGCATGGGGTTTTCCTTTTCACTCTGATCTTGCGTCATGGTGGAGAACCAGAAGAGAGAATCAATACTCATTTCTTTTGCAAGATTTTGAATTTCACATTTTTTCTCCCTCCCTTCTTCCCTCTCCCCTCATAGAAAGTAATCTAATATTGTCTATACATATATAATGATGTTAAGTATAAATCCTTATTAATCATGTTGTGAAAGAAGAATCAAACTGAAATAGAAAAAATATTAGACAAAAAATAATATATAAAAAAACTTTAAAAATTGAAGATAATAAGCTTTGGTCTGCATTTAAAATCCGCAGTTCCTTCTCTGGATATGAATGGTATTTTCCATCATTCTTTATGATTGCTTTTGATTATTGTTTTGCTGAAATGAACAAATTCATCATAGCTGATCATCTCCCAATGTCACTGTTAGTGTAGACAATTTTCTTCTGGTTCTGCTCACGTCATTCATCATCAGTTCATGCAAGTCTTTCCAGGCTATTCTGAAGAGCTGTCTCTCAAGAGTTTCTTTATAATTAATAGTGTTTCATCACATTCATATACCACAATTTTTTCAGCTATTTCCCAATTAATGGACATCCCTTTAGTTTCTAATTCTTTACTATTACAAGAGTGCTGCTCTAAATATTTTTTGTACATGTAGATTTTTTACCCTTTTTTGCAACACTTCCATTTTTATAGTAAAGGAAACTGAGGCTTATACAGGAAAGAAGATTCAAAGATTGAGATTTGATCTTGGTTATTTGACTCGAGTTACTATTCTTTCCACTATACCATATTGTCTTCAATTACTAGCTGCATAACGTTAATCAAGTTAAATGAGTGAGTACACACACACACACACACACACACACACACATTTGGGATGTACTCCCTCCTCATTTCTGCCTTTCAGAAGCCTTGTCTATCTATCTTCAAGGTACAACTTAGGTGCCACTTCCTCTATGAAGTCTTCTCTGATTTCCCCTAGTTGTTGGTAATCTCTCCTTCCTTGTTTATCTTTTATAATCCTTATTTGTGCACATTTTATATCCTCTGTGCCTTCAATTCATCTCCCCTCCCCCCCACAATCCCCACCTTAGTCCCATATCAGAAAATTTAAGCTTCTTTTTTTGGGAAGGGAGTGTATCATTTTGGTTTGCATTCATAGCACCTAACTACCATACACTCACACATAGTAGGGACTTAGTGAATGTGGTAAATTGAATCCTATTGTACTTTAAGAATCAGATCAATGATTCTCTAGGATTTCTACATGATTCTTTATTCAGGGAATTATAAAAAAAATCCTATTAAACTGGAAGGAAAGTTCCTCTAAAAAGGATATAAAAACAGGAAAATTATCACTTTACCAACTTAGTCAAAGTAAAAACAGATGATAATCTTCCCAGTCACACACTCACTCAAACACACACACACACACACACACACACACACACACACACACACACACACACACACACAGATGTATGCAAACACAATCACATTCCCTACAAAAAATAGCAAGTTTCTTTGAAGGTCCACTTAGTTGTAAGAAGGATTCAGGACAGACCTGTCTAGAAGCAGGAAGGTGAAAATCTTAAGTTCTTTTCTGTGAAAGTCAAGATGTCACTCTTTTAATTTGTGCCAACAGAGACCATCCAGAGAGAACTGGTCATCCAGTCTATTCCTTGCCCTCCCAGATGACTCACTATTGTGTCTGTCCAGTCACTGTATGCCATCATTAAGGTACATTTAATATTTTGAAGTCTCTAGGGAGGAAGAAAATACTGACACTTGTCAACACTTAACCCTTCCTTTTTTTTTTCTGAGTCTGAGCCACAACAGCCAATGTCATTATCAATGACAGTGGAGACACTGACATTGGCTCTGGCACGGCCCATTACACTGGGTTGCACTGGCTCCTCATCCAGGCTCTGGCTCTCTGTGTGTGCTCTGAAGCAAATAAATCCCAAGGATTCAATTTCTTCCCTGAGACAGTGAAGATAATATTACTCATGCTTCATGGGAAAGATGATGAATAGTTGATGTAAACTACTTTAAAAGAAGATAAAGTAGATGTAAAATAAGATGAAATAGATGTAATTAGCATTCAATGATTTTATATATGTGTATATATATATATATATATATATATATATATATTTCTTCTCTCTCTCTCTCTCTCTCTCTCTCTCTCTCTCTCTCTTTCTTTGTGTTTTTTCTCCTTCTCCCCTCCATTTATTCCTCCCTTTTCCTTTTTTTTTTCCTCCCTCTGTCTTCTTACTTTCCCTCTCTATATATGAGAGGGAAACTGTATGGCATAATGGACAGAGCTGACTTCAGTGTCAGAAAGACCTGGGGTAAAGCCTTGCTTCTGATGACTCTACAACTCATAACAGGTCTCTTTGTCCTTCCTTCTTCTTCCCCTCCCTCCTCAATTTTCTAAGACTGTTAAGATGCATAAAAAGTGATGGCTACTGTTTTTAGTGGAAGTTCTTCATTGGGGCTCCCTAAAACAGTGACATTATAGACACAGTTTGAAAAAAAATGAACAAAGTTTACTTTAAATAGTAATATTCATTTAAAAAAGAAATATCTCTATCTGTTTATCGACTTGTTGCATTTGGTCTCACAGTCTTTGGGTTAAAGGATTTCTAGAAAATTAGTACTCAGGAAAATAAAACAATGAGTTTTATTGTTATAAGATGCAACAAGAAGGCAAATGAAGCCTGCTTTGGCACTCTATGGCAATATAAACAGACAGAGGTTTGTCCTTATATGCAAGAAATTCACCCAAGTCTGAGGGTGAGGGAAACTTGTTAGGGAAAAAACACATTTAAAAGTGTCAAGATTATGTACCCTAAAATGGGCTTGTTTGAGAACTAATCAGTGCCAGATGAAGGAGAGATTACTCTTAAAGTTCTCACAATCCTTTATTTATACTAAACTTTGGAGAAAATTAGATAGAGTTTATTAAGATCACAAACTGGTGAGAATTTCTAGCATTAACTAAGGAAACAGAAAGAGAATGATTCTAAGCCTTTGCAGTAAGGCAATCACATCAAAAAGCCTTACCTACTTGAATAGAATTTATAGTGAGAAAATGCAACTTTCTGTTTTATGTATCTTTCTATGGGCATTAGGACCATTCATGGATCTGCCTAAAGAACTCCATGTTGAGTTTTTAATAATATAAAATCAAACTTTAATCAATAGGATTAAGCAATGTGAAGTTTATCATATATATGTATACATTTTTTTTCTTTTTGCTCCGATATTTCAAATAATTGGTTCCACAGGAACTTAAGAACAGAAGAGAAAATTGTCTTCTTTCCCTTTTCTGATCCTATCCTCCTAAGCCATTCAACATTCTTTTAAAATAATTAGGTGCCCATGGAACCATGAAATTAGATGGCTGTACTTGCATTAGTGGGAAGACTACTGGATTTGGAGTCATGGCACCTGGGATCAGTTCCTTTTGTTTGTTGTTTGTTTTGTTGTTGTTCATTCATTTTCTGAGTCACCTAAGTCCCTGGAACTGCCCCCCCCCCCACTTGTTTGATTTGTTTTTATTTGGGGAGGTAATCAAGGTTGAGTTACCCAGGATCACAAAGCAACTAGGTGTCTGAAATCAAATATGAATTCAGCTCTTCCTGACTCCATGCTCTTTCCACTGAGCTACCTAACTTGCAATTCCACCCCCTTCCTCTTTTCATTTCAATTTTTTTTTTGGTCCAACTCTTTGTGATTCTATGTGGGTTTTCTTAGTAAAGATACTGTAATATTTTGTCATTTCCTTCTCCAGGTCATTTTATAAATAAGGAAATTGAGGCAAACAGAATTAATATGATGGAGGGAATCATGGGTATGGGAACACTGTAATTGGAAACATATTTTTTAATCTTTTATTTGCATTGTTAAAATCTTATAGTCCTCCTGTTCCTTGTAACCCTCTGTAATGTTAAAATATTTTCGCCTTGACCTCTAGTCTGACCTTGACCATGTTCTCACTGGTAAACTAGGTGATGCAATGGATAGAGCACTGACCTTGGAGTCAAGAGGACAGGAGTTCCAATATGACCTCAGACATTTGCCTCTTATTAGTATGTGACCTTGGACAAGTCACTTAACCCTGATTGCCTCACATTCAGGGTCATATTTGTTGGTCCTGATTCATATCTGACCACTGGACCCAAAGGACTCTGGAGAAGAAAGTGAGGTTGGTGACTTAGCACAGCACCCCCTCACTCAAATCCAATTCATGGGCTTGTCATGGCATCACTTCCCCATGATGTAATCTTCTTTGAGAATGAAGGACAAATATTATTATTAAAGCCAAGTTAGATTAAGCAGGTACAACAATCATTTTGAGACCACCCTGGCCAGGAACCTCCAATACAAGACCGATGACCACGCCCAAAAGACAAACTTTCCAATGCAGGACTTGGACAAGTCCCAAAACAATGACTTTTCCCATGGACCCTGAGGGAACATTTAAGGAGATCTCTTCTTCCCTTCCTACAAGCAAACTAGCAACTGGCCAGTCTGGTTAATCTGCATCACTAAAAAAACCCACGAGGTCTTTAACTTCTCTTAACTATATGACTTTCTTTGCCTTGTCTCATCCTCTTAATAAATCTCTTTTTTTCTTTTTACAATGGCCTTCTTAGATCAATTCATCACAGTAAAACAAGTTCCTGCAACAAATGACTTGTCTAAGGTCATCAAGTGTCTGCTGCCAGATTTGAACTCAGGAAGATGAATCTAAGACTGTAGGACCAGTATTCCATCCACTGCACTATGTCCTATATTTCAACTTCTGCTTCAGATAATTACCATCTGAGTGATTTCTAGCCAGTTACTTCCTCTTTCTGAGATAGTTTTCTCAATTATAATATGTGGAAGCTGGGCTAATGTGGAAAGTGGAATGAGTCCTAGGTGAGAGGACCTAGGGTTCAAATTCTAGTCTTGCCACTTGCAACCTATTTGTGTGACTTTGCTCGTCACTTCCCATTTTTTAGACCTTAGTTTCCATCATTTATAAAAATGTTTTCTTCCAGCTCTACATTCAATTCTGGTTATAATTCACCCTATGTTTCTTAAAAATTTCCCATATGTGAACTCTTTTCTCCAGCCAAAATGCTTACTTATCCTTTTAAGTTAAAGAATTAATTTTTGTCTGTAAACTTAAATTTTAGAAGAAAAAAGCAATACCAATCTAAGACTGTAACTTGAAGAAATCAACTAAATTTTCATTGCCATCTTATATCACTTGGTGTATATGTTTGTTGCCTAGAAAAATCCTTATTTTAGCCAGTATAGCTGTGATTGAATGGGAAGTAGATTGATATTGCAGGAAGTGTTGGTCTGGAGGTCAGAAGGCTTTTGGTGTGCCCTTTGGTAAGTATGTTTCTCTGTGCCTCAGGTTCTTTATTTTTCAAAAAAGGAGGGGTAATGATACTTGTGCTGTCTCTTATAAGGAAAACACTTTTTTAAACCTGAAGGCCTTAGAGAGATGAGAGATTAGATTGTCATAACTTTGCCCACCAGAATTCTACTTGGAGACTCCAGAATGAAGTGAATGTGAGACTGGGGTCTCAGAGACTATGCAGGTGAAATGCAAGGTGCGGTAGGGATTAGCAATTTGGAAAGGGAAGGGTTTGAATATGACTGAGTGCTAGTTGTTGTCTCCAGCCTAATTAAATTCAGTTTTATCCAAAAACTGGCCATGGGGTTTTAAATGTTTCAACTCCAGTGACTTTTGAAGTCTTTCCACCACAAGACAGAGGGGTTTGTTCTCTGTAATGGCAAAGGGATTGTTCATGTTGCTGCATTTGATTATTGCCTATGAAGAATCACAATTCAGAGACTGGGAATGCAGGTGTGGAAAGAAAATAGAGATTCATTAAAAGAAGTTATAACCCAAAAGAAAGTGATAGGAAAGTTAAGTAGAGATTAAGGAAAAGGCCATGTGGATTGCTAATTGAATGTGGCAGACTGGCTGCCAAGGTTCAACAGGAGTCTGGAAAGGTAAAGAGAGAAGAGACCTCTCCCCAAATCTCCTTAAATTCTCTCTCAAAGTCTTTGGGGGGGGGGCCTGGGAGTGACCCAAGTCCCCCATTGGAGCTTTTGCCTTTTGGGGAGGGGTCTCTTATCGGTGGTTTTAGAAATGTTTCCAGCACCTGCATGCCCTGGCTGCCCAATTAAAAGAGAATGCAATCCAGATCAGATTGAAGACCAGGCCCTCAGGCTGTTGCCCAAACTAGACTATAAAGGAAGAAGGAAGATTCCCTTAACAATGCAAACAAAAGATTTACAAATCTTGTCTCCAACTGGTCTCAACACTCCCTCCCTATCCCCATGGCTCCCTGCATCATTCATACTGATGAAATCATGGAGCCTTGAAGAAGTCATGTTGTTGATTAGTGCTTTAGAAAGGGATCCTGCCATGATTATTCTGTTCTAGTGTAAAGCCAAACCTGGTTTTGTATAATACTTTTCATATTCAAATAACTAAAAAAAATACTTATGAAAGCATGTCAGAGGAGCATTCTAGCAGACCCCATCAGCTATCTTAGTCACTTTGTGAACACAGAACTATTGTTCCCATGCAGCATGAGATCTAAAAATCAATTATTTCTTGGGTCACTTGCTACTTTATTGGGAACAATACATTTAATAATAATCAGAGTTCTTTCCCCTTTAATATTTTCACTCTAGCTAAAGAATCTCCATATCCCCCCCTTCTCCTTTTTTCTTTCCCTTTGTTGATTGATTTTCTGAATTCCCCTCCTAGAACAATAGGTCGTTCAAATTAATGCAGGAGGGCCTTAAGGGTTACAATAGCATTCTATTCCATTAAATTTGATTCAATTTAACATTTATGAAACATCAATTAAATGTCAGGCAAGGTACTGGGTATTAGCAATTAAAAGAAAAAAAATTGAGGCTTTTTTATATTGGGTTAGCAAAAATCTGCAAAAATACAAAGAAAATACAAAAATACCAAGAAAAAAACAAAGGTTATTTGTTTATTGGGGCTGAAATTATGATTTCAATGGATCTGCAAACTCCCAGTGTCCTAGGAAGCTCCTTGCAGATTGATACTTCCATCATAATTTTAGTCCTAGAGTTGCTTGTAGCAATCTGAGAGATTAAGTGATTCATCTGATGCACCATTTAGCACCAGAAACTTTAATAATAAAATTATGTATAGTTGGAGAAGGAAATGCCAAACCACTCCAGCATCTTTGCCAAGAAAACCCCAAATGTGGTTGCAAACAGTTGGATGTGATCCAAATGACTAAACAACAGCAAAAATTGTACTGAGAGTAGCTGGGTTATGTGTTTATGGAAGATTTGAATCTAGTTCTTACTGAATAGGAGGTCAAATTTCCATCCATTATGTCATTGTTCTCTCATGTGTAATTAGACCTATTTTAAAGAGGACGAAACTGAAGCTCAAAGATGGTAAATGATTTGTCCAGGCCTTCACCAAGAACAGGTCATTATGCTTATCTTTATATTTTTTACAAGCTTATCTTTATATTTATAATGGTAGAAGACAATGTATAAAAAGAGACTGAAAATAAAGGGAAAAGGTACTATCCATACTGGGGTATGGTAGAAAAAGTCTGGAGAATTGGAGTAATAGCAAGTATCAAGGTCAGAACTCAGATTTCTAACTTTAAGATTAATATTCCCATGTCACTATGTCCTTTTATTCTCCTATGGTCTCTTACTTTATTTTTTTTCTTCTATTCTGTTTTGAAAAAAAAATCTTCTAAGTTATCCCATTACTTTGCTTAATTGTTTGACTTCTTGAGGCGATCATTAATGATTCTTCAGTGCCTTAAGGATCTGTGGTGTGGACAGCCTTCTAGACTTAGGATACTGTTAGTACAGTCTATGAGTTGCTCTGGCAATACAATACACAACAACAACAACAATAAATTTTTTCATGCGATATCTTGATGAATTTTTCTAAACTTTATTAGCATGACAGATGCATGGTACATTGGTAGGAAAATATTTGAAGGATTATTATGTTGGCAGAGATGTAATTAGAAATTTTTTCATGTGACACAAAGGGAGAACCTCACCTTGAGTTCATCCTGAAGTGGGGGTTGGAGTATACTCTGGGACCATTTTATGTCTATCCCACGGGGAACACTGCTTTCTTTTGGGCTAAACTAATGGGTTTGATAGCCATAGAGGCCTAGTGAGGGATCTGTTGGTGTGATGTTGCTCCATACATGTTTAGTGGAATAAGTGTTGTGTCTATGGAATAGGTCTGTGGGGGGGGGGGGGGATAATGGCATGATTTTGGAAGATCCCTGGAATCAATTAGACTAGGCAGAGAAGATTTCTTTCCTTCCACTATTGTATGTTATATTGAAGAGAAGAATCAAGGTCAGTATTCATTTAAAAATCAACACTATTAGCTTTAGTCTGACTGTCTTTCACAGCAGGAGTAAGGGTTCCCATGTATCAGAATTATAGTAGGGAAGTAGTTTATGCAGGGGAAGAAGGGAAAATATTCCAGACTATTGATTGAACTTCCTGGAATTAAAGTCCAGAGAGATATTAGTCTGGCAGGGAAGGATTATTAAATACATACAGACAGAGAATAAAAGAGTAAGACACACTGACAAAGAGAGAGAGAGAGAGAGAGAGAGAGAGAGAGAGAGAGACGGAGAGATTGGGTCATTGAGATAGCTTTGGCTATCCCTGCTTGCTTGCCTCTGCCTCTTTAAACTCCAAAAGGGGGTGTGAATGGAAGACTGAAGCTGTCTGAACCATGGTCTCCTTGAGAAGTCTATGAAAGGTGGCAAAGTGTTTTGATTTTTCTTTCTCTCTTTTTCATCTCTGTTTTTCTAAAGTTGGAAGATAATTTTCTTCAAATTTTGCCTTGTTATTCAAAATTCTTGATTTGCATAATATTTTCTAATTACATGAAGTAATTTTCAATAATCATTTTTAAAAAATTTTCTTCTCCTCTCTCTTCTTTCCTCCCCCCCCAAACAAGAAGTAATTTAATATAGGCTATACATGCATAGTATTTTTTTGTTTTTTCTTAATTGTATAAATATTTTATTTACAATAGTAGTTTCTACCTATCACTTTTTGTAATGTTTTGAATTTTACATTTTCCCCCCACACTCCCTTCCCTTCCCTCTCTCCCCCCAGAAGGAAATCTGATAATCTTTATATTGTTTCCATGCTATATATTGATCAAAATTGAATGTGTTGAGAGAAAAAAAAATTCTTGAGGAAGAAATAAAATATTAGAGATGGCAAAAATCTTGTACTACATAAGACAACTTTTTAAAATTAAAGGTAATATTCTTCAGTCTTTGTTTAAACTCCATAGTTCTTTCTCTGGACACAGATAATATCCTCTGTCACAAATATCCTAAATTTGTCCTTGATTATTGCATTGATGGAATGAGCAAGTCCATTAAGATTGATCATCTCCCCATGTTACTTTTAGGGTATACAATGTTCTTCTAGTTCTGCTCATCTTGCTCAACATCAGTTCATGCAAGTCTTTCCAGGATTCTCTGAAATCCCATCCCTCCTGGTTTCTAATAGAACAATAGTGTTCCATAAAGTACATATGCCACAATTTGTTCAGCCATTCTCCAATTTGTGAACATTCACTCAATTTCCAATTCTTTGCCTCTACAAAAAGATCTGCTATGAATATTTTTATACAAGTGATGTTTTTACCTTTTTTCATGATCTCTTCAGGGTATAGAACCAGTAGTGCACCCTGGATCAAAGTTGTTTGCACATTTTTATTTCCCTTGGGACATAATTCCAAATTGCTCTCCAGCAAGGTTGTATGAGTTCACAGCTCCACCAACAATGCATTAGTGCCCCAGATTCCCCACATATCTTCCAACATTGATCATTGTCCTTTCTGGTCACATTGGCCATTCTGAGAGGTATGAGGTGGTACCTCAGGGATGCTTTAATTTGCATATGCATAGTATTTAAAAACACTGTAACACTTTTAATACAAAATTATGAAAAGTTATAACTTCTTTGAGGGTAGCAAGAGAAGATGCAGTGAATGGTTTGTGGTATGCAGAGTTAAAACACCAGTTTGAAACTTGGTCTAAAATTATACTGTTTTAATTTTTTTATGCTATCTTGAGTTGAGCTGAATGAGAAAGAATCTTACAATTTTGGTATCAGAGGAGGAGAATAATATATATGGAACTAAATCTTCTCTATTTTGCTTTCTTTTGGGCTAAACTAGTGGGTTTGATAGCCATAGAGGTCTAATGAGGGAATCTGTTGGTGTGATGTTACTCTATACATGTTTAGTGGAATAAGTGTATCTATGGAATAGGTCTGTTCGGGGTGGGGGGAGGATAATGGCATGATTTTGGAAGATCCCTGGAATCAATTAGACTAGGCAGAGAAAATTTCTTTTCTTCCAATATTATATGTTATATTGAAGAGAAGAATCAAGGTCAGTATTCATTTAAAAATCAACACTATGGCTTTAGCCTGACTGAATTATTAATTTTCAATTTGGGAAAATGTTCTTTTGTTAAATCTATAGAACTTTATGGTTTATATAGTTCTTTTCTTAAATACTCAAATTAGAAAAATAATATAAATATTATTATATTCATATTACTGGAGAGGGAACTGAGGCCCACAAAAGATCACAGAGCTTTTAAAGGAATAGTTAGGATTTAAACTCATATCACCTACTTATAGTTCAGTCTAGATTATAGAGAACAGAAAGAGGAATAAAATGTAAAACTGAAAAGGTAGGGGGAACCTGTTACCTGTTATCTGTTACCAATTAGAAGGATTTATAGGGGTGGCTAGGTGGTGCAGTGGATAGAGTACCGGCCCTTGAGTCAGGAGTACCTGAGTTCAAATCTGGTCTCAAATACTTATTAATTACCCCACTGTGTGGCCTTGGGCAAGCCACTTAACCCCATTGCCTTGCAAAAAAAAAATGAAGAATTTATATATATTTTTTTCTAGAGGTATTGGACTGGCATGGTCTAAACAAAATATATGAAAAATAGTTCTTGCTTTCAAGTAGCATATACTCTATTGGGCTCTAAAAACATAAATAGATAAATGCCAATAACTTGAAGATAAGAGATCATGAATAACTGGGGAATTCTGGAAAGTTTTCTAGTAGGTGATCAGAATTGAGTCTTGAAGGAATTTATGAATTCTAAGAAGCAAAGGTGAAGCCAGAAGTGGGGAAGACCCTATTCTAGGCATGGTTTGTAGTCTAAACAAAGGCATGGGTCACAGTCTAAACAAAGGCATGGAGATATAATGTTGAGTTCTGGTAACAATCAAGGGAGTTTAGTTGAAACATAGACTAGTTCAGGGGAAGCAATGAGAAATAAATTTAGAGAGGTAGGCTGGACAGTTTTAAGTACTAGACTAAGGAGTTTGTATTTTATCATAGAGACAATATTGATTCCTGAAGTGTTTTGCTTTTTGTTTTTCCAGAAGAGCAGATAGTTATATCCATGTGTTAAGATTATTTTGGAGGATGAGTTGAAGACTTGTGAAACTTAAAAATGTTCATCATTCAAGAAGTTCTTGGAAGTAGTATAAGGAAGTGATGAGAAAAATTTGAAGTAGAATGCTTAAATATCCAAGGTATGACAAGTTATTGTGATTCCTTTTAACACAGGAAGAGAAGGGAGGCAACAGTCAGGACTTTGAGGTTACAAACCTGAGTGACCAGAAGGACAGAGGTGACTTTGATAAAAGAAATTAAGAAGTTTGGAGGAGGGATAAGGTTAGAGGAGAATAAAAATTTCCTTTTAACATATATTAAGTTGGAGATGCCTATGGGATATTTTACATTTTCTTTTCTTTTCTTTTTTTTTTTATGGAAATAATTACCTACCAGCCCAGTAATGAAAGTTTATGATGACTATCTTTCAAGTATCAATATAACTAAAGTTAGAGAAAATCATTACAAGGCTGGCCAGAGGGAAATATATGCCTTTTGACCTCAGCAGCTCTTGAAGATTATTTTCCAAGTCATAGAGAATTTGAAGTCTGTGCTGGGGGAGAGAGTACTTACAAGGATAAAACTATAGCTTCTTGAAATATTAAAGAAGGAGATGTTAGGAGTCAGAAATGAATATAATATAAAATCAAAAATATCAATATACATTTTAAAGGAGTAGTCCTGAGATATCCTGATACCCGAAACTATTTTGAATCTATAGTCCAGAAGTCCTTTGAGTCTTATTACTGGTAGGAATTGGATTTGTTAGTTCTGAGGACTGGGCTGGGATATTGGTGTCTTGTGACAGTGGTGGGAAAAGTCTATGGTAAAGAGGAAGGTAGAAAAGACATCATGCATGCAGGAAGGTTCTGTTGGCAAGGAAGTGGGATGATTTTATTCTTTAGTAGTATGTCCTTTTCATAAGTCTTATGTTCATGAGTAAAAAATGATCTATAGTAGACATGGATATCATTGACACTTTGGATTAAGGCAATATTACTTCTTTTTACTATTATTCAAAATGAGTAATTAGTGCTTATCTACTATAATAGAAGTTTACTCTTCTTTAAGAGGTATAGTGACAGTTGACCTTTGGGGCTAAGCACAAATTTTTAGCTGACAAGTAGCAGGAGTATGGTAAAGTGAGAGGATCACTGAACTGGGATTATGAAAATTGAATTCCAGTCCTGGCTCTATCATTTATAGCAGAATGACCTTGGGTAAAGGCAGTTTCCTCCTCTAGGACTCAGTTTCACTTCTTCTAAATTAAGATTGTTCGATGAAGATAGAATTTAATAAGTTTTTTTTTAATTCTATTGACCCCTTTGGCAACCTGGTGAAGTCTATGTAATTATCTTGGAATAATGATTTTTAATATTAAAAAAAGAAGATACATAGTATTATAAGGTAAACCATTATATTGTGCCACAGATATCAAAATATTTTTTAAAAACAAGTACAAAGACCCGAAGTTAAGGACCTCTGGATGATCTCTAAGATATCTTCAGACACTCAGAGTCTATGATTTTATATAAATAATTTCCCCTTTTCTCCAAATGAAAAAGACTTGTGGGGAACTTAATTCTTCTCAGTGAAAATCTCAGTCCATAGCAAATTTAACTCAATAAATATTTGAAGCTCATCCATTTATAATGTTACTTTGCTATAAGCATTTGATTTGTCTTGGCCTATTTTTTGGCAGCATAAATGCATGCTGTTTAAATAATATTGAAATTCATGATAATTTGAAAAGAAAATCTTACATTCTGATACAATACTAAAAAAATATAGAATAGAACAACATAGATCGTTGCAGCTCCTTGAGGTGAGAAAAAGTGATGCAAATTGATTATGAATGAAAGAACCCTCATGGTTGTGTCTCCCAAGATGTCGACAGAAATGAAGAGGAAGGGCATAGGAAGTATTTGTAAAACATTTCATATTTTAAGATGTACAATACTGACTATGATATGTTTTGTTTTGACCTCTGAAACATTATGGTTAAAGATATTTGTTTGTCTCACATTCTAATGTAGAAGTTCTAAATTAATGAATTACACTATTTTCTGTTTAATTCTGAAGGGTGATTGTATTTAAAGTGCCTTTACCTAATAAAAATAAATTCTCAATTTCACTCCACAGACTTGCTGTTTATATCTTTTTCTCTGGGATTTTTCTTTATGACTGGCTCAAAAATAACTGGAGATTGTAAAGGAGGAAGATTAAAAGTATGACTTAGGCAAGGCAGAAAAAGGACAAAGAATAGAGGGGAAAGAAGAGTTTGACCAAATGAAGAAACATGCCCTTGGTTAAGTCAATTGTCAATTAACCTCTCTAGGATAGAAGATCAGTGCGTGGGTATTTGTGTGTGTGTGTGTGTGTGTGTGCACATGTGTGCACGTGTGTGTGTGTGTCTGTGTGTTTGTGTGTCTACATAGCACTGTATCTTGCAAGTGGGAGACAATAAATATTTATTGGTTGACCAATTGATAGATGATGCCCATGCCTTAGGGTGTGTCTTACCAAATAAATCTCAACTCTAGCCTTCTCTCTTTTGTAGACTCCTCATCTGTCCCTTCCAGTTGTTTCATAGCATCACCATTACAGAGGTCATTCCTTTAGAAAGCTCTTAATCAAAGTGATAAAAGAAAACATATTTGTTAAAACACACAGTATGCACATGATAGACTACTGCATTCATCTAGTCTCCACTCCAATCTTCCCCTCTCTAGCCTTCACTCCCAATTTAGAATAGAGCCCTCAAACCTAGAAGTTCTCAATAGCTACTAGCCCATGATAGTAATACACTCATGGACATGTGTAGTTTCTTCTTAGATTGAAATAATGACTATGGGGGCAGCTAGGTAGCCCAGTGGATAGACCATCTGTCCTAAAGTCAGGAGGACCTGAGTTCAAATAAGGCTTCAGACACTTAATAATTACCTAGCTGTGTGATCTTGTGCAAGCAACTTAATCCCATTGCCTTGCCCTCCCCCCAAAAATGACTATAGAATTCATTAGACATCCTGCTAGCTAGAACTGCCTCAATTTCCCTTGGCTCCAAGTTGTCCACTTATTTGCTTAAGGTCATATGTGCACCTCAATCTATACCTTTGTCTTTTTTGTACCAGAACAAAGTCAGTTAGTTTTCAGCAAAAGGAGAGAGTGGTGACTGACTACTGAAATTCTGTTGAAAGCAAATGGAAAGAGAGGACTTATTCTTGGCAATTTCTTTTTTCAAATGCCCAACCATAACTACTCTCATTATCCCTCACACATATTCTTTTCATTGTTGGGTGCCAATATGCCTAGCTTTGGTGAAATTTTATGTTTATTATTATAGTTTGTTTATTAATTTTAGTAAGGTGGTATCAAAATGGATTTGCTTCTGTATCCCCTTTTGAAATTTCCTGTGTATATATCTGAGTTTTGTTGCTGTTCTTATGATTATTTATACAATTGTAGTCAGTATATCATTGTTATTTTGACTGCTGCTTTTTTATTTTTTAGATTTTTGCAAGGCAAATGGGGTTAAGTGGCTTGCCCAAGGCCACACAGCTAGGTAATTATTAAGTGTCTGAGGTCGGATTTGAACTCAGGTATTCCTGACTCCAAGGCCAGTGCTCTATCCACTGTGCCATCTAGCCACCACTGACTGCTACTTTTATTGTGGATCAACTCATATGTCTTCTTATATCATAATTTGATTAATTATGCTTATAGTTTCCAAAGAATTAAAAATGAATATCACACAGAGGACAAATGAAGGGTGCATTAAGATCTTCAAACAAGTAAAAGATGTCATTACAGAATTGTATGTTAGGAAGAGAAGACAAGACTGTCACAAGAAGAGTGCTCTGCTGGTACCTGTAGGATGTTAAAAGAAAGTAAGGAAGGTCTTTAGGATTTGGGGTGGACACCTTATTGTTGAATTTTGCTACTATTTTGTCTTATTCCTGATATTTTAATATCTTCCTGCATTTATTTTGTACTCATTGATGAGCCTTGCCTGAAGTTTATTACTAAGGTTATTGTTGAGGTAAATTTCTTCTTTATGATGACTTGGTCTTAGTTTTATTAAATACAAAATGGTTCAACATGTCATCACATTTTGTTTATATGGTCATTGTTTTTTTTTGGATGAAATTTTTTTTATTTTCTGATAAGCTTGTTTCTTGTTTTTATTTATTTATTTATTTATTATTTATTTATTTATACCCTTGGTAGTTTTATTGCTGCTGTTGAGAAGGGAAAAGAAGTATGGTCTCTTAAGAACACTCTCTCTGCCATCTTACTAGAAGTACCTACCCAAGTGGATCATTTTTTAGATCAATGAATATGGTGTTTGTGGACATTTTTGTAAAAAAAGTTGAGCATAAGGCACTTGGTCAAGAACATAAACTACTAAAAGTGTTTCTATGGGAAAATCAGACTCAAGAAATAGTGGAAAAGAGAATGTGATTTGAAACTTATGTTCTGGCCATATTGGAATACAGTACTGCCTGTTCCTTGAATTAGACATTGCATCCTTCATCTCTATTTATTCAAACAATGTTTACAATGCATTCACTCTTCATCTCTGCTTTTCAGAATCATTATATTCTTACAAGTCTCATTTTTTAGATCCACCTCTGTGAAGTGATTATTTCCCTAGTTCATAGTATTTTTTGTACTCTTCAAATAAACTTATGTTATGTACATCTCTCTCTATAAGCTCCCATGAGGGCAAAGACTATCTTACTTTCATTTTTGTATCCTCAGGACTTGGCATACTCTTTTGCATATTTTAATATTTTTTTTGGTTACTTGTTTGAGTCAGAGGATCTGTATTCAATTCCCAGTTCTTTTACTTATTGGCTTTGTGACTTTGGGAGTTTCTTTATTTGTAAAATCATAGAATTATAGTCTCAGAATGGAAAGGGAAGTCAATAGCTTTGTAAACTAACCTTTACATGATCAGGAATTTGCACTAAAACACTACAATAAGTAGTCTTTCAGCTTGAAATACTATCACCCAAATTAGACAATTCCACTCAAGTCTAAATTTGCCTTCTGTAATATCTACGCACTGATCTTAGTCTATGCTAGTTAATAACCTCTAAGGTTCATTCTAACTCTAAACCTATCATTCTATGATTTTTGCTTAACCCTCATAGCAATACTAAAAAAGCTTTCCTAAAAAGTCTGGGACCAAGAAGGAAAGAATTTCTAGAATATCAATCTCTCCTTTCTTATTCAACCATGAAGTAAGCAAAGCACAGTTTCACAGAGTTCACAATGAACCAAATACATTAAGAACTAAGGAATGGTTGGTAATGGTAAGTTTTTCCTCCTATGACTCTAGTTATCAATGAAGATTTTGCTCAGAATTAATTTCAAATGGTAAGAGTTATTAGCTTCTAATCTGGCTGTGGTCCAGATAGATATCTTGTAAATGGGTATAGTGCATGTTCCTAGGAGTACTCCAGCAGGGCATCTGAGCCAAAAGTCTAGATATCTGACCTTCGTGATTAATGAGAATTGTAAAATCTGTCGGTAATTTTGTAGGTGGAAGACATGGTTTAATTAACCATGACATCAGCATAGATGATTTAAAGAGAGGAATAGTTAGTTCAAACCATCAGTTTAAACATCATTACCTGGGTTTGACCTATTTACACTATAATTATAGATTTTAGACCACTTGAAATTGTGGACTATTAGTTCTAAGAAAATCTTGATGACTGAGTTGCTATTTTCTGTGGTTATGTAGGCTAGTAGTTGTGATGAAATATTGCAACTACAAAATATGTAATCTAGCAAGATGATATTACTTTGCTAGCATTTAATGTGAATTCCTAGGGGAAAAAAAAGGAAGAAAATAAGTTAAGTAATCAATCAATTAATTTTGTATAGTATTTTGAAGGTCTGGGGTCAGGACTGTGGGAATATATTTGCTTTCATCAATGAACATGATGCTCAAATAATAATAATAATAATAATAATAATAATAATAATAATAATAATAACCAACATTTATTTATCTACCCACTGATCTTATACTAGTTAATTCTAGTTAATGACCTCTAAGGTTCATTCTAGTTTCAAACCTATGTTTCTATGATTTATGCCTGACTCTCAAGGTTCCTCACAGCAATACTGAAAAAGCTTTCCTTAAAAAAGCCTGGGGCTTAATTTTTACAAGGTTCTTTATATACTTATCTCATTTTATAACCTCATAGCTACCCTGTGGAATAGAACAATAGGTATTATTATCACTAATTTGGTAGATAAGGAAACTGAGACTTTGAAAGGGTAAGCATTTATTCTGGTCACATGGGTAGTAAGTAACATTAGCTAGTTTTCCAAACCAGAACTTCTGACTCCAAATTAAGTATTCTTTCTACAATGTCATGATGCTTCTGATAGGTTTACAGAGCATAGAGGGCTATAGATTGATTCAGGAAATACTTAGATTTCTGTAGTGGGAGTAGGAAGAGGAATAATCAAAGGAAATAGGGATGGAAATTAAGCAGGATTAGAATGAAGATTGTATTGTGTTACAGAGGAAAGGGGGATGAAATAACAGCATGTACCTAAAATCTTAGCATAGTTTAAGCTACTGAAGCTTAAAATATGTTAAATCTTTTTGGGATATTTATATTTAAAGAAAGAAGGGGAGTTTAATAGTATCAAATGTTGGAAGGAAAACAAGGAAAATAAAGACCAAGAAAAGACCTCTTCTTATTTAAAAGTATTTTCAAAGCATGAGAGTTTCATTACAATTTTGTGATTTGTTCTAGCACTTAACATGGCTTCTTTGATCTAATCTAAGACATTGTACAGAATTATATCATTTTTCTCTTATCTGTTCTCATTGAAGATGGGAAATAATTTCTTATAACTTTTACATGCCTATTTTTATGTGCTTGCAAATAGTAAATTATTGCTTCTCTAGTCTAAACAATTCATTCAACATATCCACCCTTAAAAAAATTATTTACTTTATTCTGAACTTAAGAAATAAAAAAAAGTATTTCCATAACACAGTAAATAGAAAAAAAAGATGAAGGCATGTGAAACTGCAACTCTACCATATGCAACTTGCTTTTCCTTTAAAATATATAATAAAATTGTCTTGTAATTTTTCCCCCCTCCACAAAGATGGTTACTCTTCAGCACAAATCTGTACATACTTCTAGTTATTAATTCTTTTTCTGGAAATAGCATCTTTCTTCAAGTTCTTTATAATTAATTTGGGTATTTATAATAGATAAGATGACTTTGTAAATCAAAGTTGTTCTTAAAATAATAATGCTGTTACCTTATATAATGTTCTCTTGGTTCTTAAAACAAGAACTGTTTCCTTACATGTTTCCTTATATAATGTTCTCTTGGTTTTACACATTGTTTTGTGCCAGTTGATCCATGTTTTTCTTTTTTTATTTTTTATATTAAGATTTCTATTTATTTCATAGAAGATAATTTGCATTTTTGAGTTAATGATTCAGCTAATTCATTCAATTAGTTGTTCAATTTTTACTACATTAGCATATTTGTTACTGAGCTAAGAATTCCTAATTTTTTGACAATTTCCTCTCTTTTTTATTTAGTGTCTTATTTTCCTGTGTTAACATGTAAAAACAACTTCTTTTTTTATTTTGTTTATTTATTTATTTATTTAGGCTTCTGAGAGGCAGTGGGGTTAAGTGGTTTGCCCAAGGCCACACAGCTAGGTAATAATTAATGTCTGAGATTAGATTTGAACTCAGGTACTCCTGACTTCCAGGCCCAGTGCTCTATTCACTGCGCCACCTAGCCACCCTGTAAAAAAACAATTTCTAACATTTGTTTTTAAAACTTTGAGTTCCAAAATTCTCTCCCTTTTGCCTACTTTGTCCACCCAATAAAGAAAGCAAGCAATTATATAAGTTATAAATATGTAATCATGCAAAATATTGCCATAATAGTCAAGTGGTAAAGGAAACTATGCCCTCCCCCAAAGAAACCTTAAGAAATATAAAGTTAAAAAAATATATGCTTCTATCTATATTCAGTTATCATCAGCTCTTTCTCTGGGGATGGATAATATTCTTCATTATAAGTGCTTCAGAGCTGTCTTGGGTCACTGTATCTCTGAGAAAAGCTAATTCATTCACAGTTGATCATCCTAAAATATTGCTGTTATCCTGTACATGTTACATTTCACTTTGCATCAGTTCAGGTAAGTCTTTTCAGGTTTTTCTGAGAGCATCCCAATCATCGTTTCTTATGCAAAAATAACATTCCATCATAATCACATGCCACAATTTGTTCAGCTTTTCCCCACCTGATGCACATCCCCTCAATTTCCAGTTCTTTATCACCAGAAAAGAGCTGTTATAACTATCCTTGTATATATAGAGATAGGTAGATAGATCAGCTTTTTTGTTTTTCATCTTTTTTGTGATATAGATCTAGTAGTGACTTTGCTAGGTCAAGGGACATGCCTATGGGTATAGTTCCAAATTGTTTTACAGAGTGGTTGAATTAATTCACAACTCTATCAAAAATGCATTATCTCACATTTTCCCCACATCCCCTCCAGTCATTTCCCTTTTCTGTCCTATTAGTTTATCTGATAGGTCTAAGAGAGTGCTTCAAAATTGCTTTAATTTGCATTTCTCTAATCAACAGTGAGTTAGAAATTTATTTAAAATGACTATAGATAGTATTGTTAGCTTCATCTGAAAAATATTCATATCTTTTGATCTTTTATCAATTGGGAATGGCTCTTATTTTTACAAATTTGCCTCAGTTCTCTACATGCTTGAAAAATGTCTTTATCAGAGAAACTTGCTTCAAAATATTTTTCACTGTTATTGCTATTTCCCCCATTTATTTTATTCTCTCTCTCTCCTTTCACCCTTTCCCTCCTCAAAAGTATTTTGCTTTTAACTACCCCTTCTCTCAATCTGCCTTCCCTTTTATCAATTCCCCTTCCTTTCTCTAATGCCATTTTTTCTCCTACTTTCCTGTAGGGTAAGATAGATTTTTATACTCGATTGAGTGTGTTTATAGTTTCCTCTTTGAGTCAGTTCTGATGAGAGTAAGCTTCATTCAGTCCCCTTCTCATCACCCTCTCTTCCATTGTACTGTAAAAGCTTTTTCTTGCCTCTTTATATGAGATAATGTACCCATTCCGATCTCCCCCTTTCCCTTTCTCCTAGCATATTCTTCTCTCACTCCTTAATGCTATGTTTAATTTTTATTTAGTTCATATTCAACTTATAACTGTGCCCTCTGTCTATATATTTTTCTCTCTTCCTTCATAATGAGAAAGCTCATATGAATTAACAATATCATACATGTAGGAATATAAAAAGTTCAACTTCATTAAGACCTTTATGATTTCCCTTTTCGGTTTATCTTTTTATGCTTCTATTGAGTCTAGTATTTGAAGATCAAATTTTCTATTTGGCTCTGGTCTTTTTCATCAGTAAAGTTTGAAAGTTCTCTATTTCATTGAATATTCATTTTTTCCCTGAATGAGTATGCTCAGTTTTGCTGGGTAATTGATTCTTGGTTGTAATCCAAACTTTTTTGCCTTCTGAAATATTATATTCCAAGCCCCCTGTTAATTTAAAGTAGAAGCTGCCAAATCTTGTATTATCCTGACTGTGGCTCAATAATATTTGAATTCTTTCTTTCAACTTGCTTGTAATATTTTCTCCTTGATGTGGAAGCTCTGGAATTTGACTATACTACTTTTAGGAGTTTTCATTTTGGGATTTCTTTCGGCAGGTGATTGGTGGATCCTTTCCATTTCTCTTTTACTCTCTGACTCTAGAATATCAGGGCAGTTTTCTTTTTTCTTTTCTTTTCTTTTTTCAGGTTTTTGCAAGGCAAATGGTGTTAAGTGGCTTGCCCAAGGCCACATAGCTAGGTAATTATTAAGTGTCTGAGGCTGAATTGGAACTCAGGTACTCCTGATTCCAGGGCTGGTGCTCTATCCACTGCACCACCTAGCCACCCCCAGGGCAGTTTTCTTGGATAATTTCTTGAAAGATGATATCCTGGGTCTTGTCAAAAAATATAAAATATTAAAAAATAAAATATAAAAATTTTAAAAATAATTACTTGCAGTTAGTAAAATTAAATTTTAAATTATTACTCCTGGATCTATTTCCAGATCAGTTGTTTTTCCATTAAAGTAGTTCACATTGTTTCTATTTTTTCGTTCTCTTGGTTTTCTTGTATTTTTTCTTGATTTTCCATAAAGTCATTTACTTGCATTTGCTCAGTTCTAATTTTTAAGGAATCATTTTGTTCACTGAGTTGTTTTCCATTTGGTCAATTAAATTTTTTAAAAGAGTTTTTTCTTTCAGTGAATATTTGTGCTTTTTTCCCCATTTGACCAATTCTGCTTTTTTAAGACAGTCTCCTCATTGGCTTCTTGTAATTCTTTTATCATTTGGTCTAATCAGATTTTTAAAGTGTTATTTTCTTCATTTTTTGTTTGTTTCTTCTTTACCAAGCTATAAACCCATTTTTTCCTTGATTTCCTTGCATCACTCTCATTTCTCTTTCTAATTTTTCCTCTTCCTCTCTTACTTGACTCTCAGAATCCTTTGTGAGCCCTTCTATGGCCTGAGATGAATTGATAATTTTCTTGGAGACTTTGGATGTAGGAACTTTGATTTTGATATCTTCTAATTATGTATTTTTATCTTCCTTGTCACCATAGTAACTTTCTATGCTCAGATTTTTTTTCTTGTTGTTTGGTCATTTTCCTAGCCTCTGATTTGATTTTCACCTCTTTATTCAAGTAAGACTGCTTTGAGGGTGGAAGGCACTCTGCCCAAGCTTCTGGGGTTTTGTTCAGTTGTTTTCAGAGAAACTTTTGGGGTTCTAAAAGTTTTCAGTTCTTCTAAGCAGAAATATTTACTACTCTCTGGACTTATGCTCTTGTTTATGAGGGACCACAAGCATTCTTTTTCTGCTATGGAACTGTGAGGAGGGTCCCTGTTCCTCTGTGGCTACAAATTTTGGAGTGCTAGTTCTCCTCCTGGTCCTGGGACCTCCACCCCAGACTGGGACCCAGATCTGAATAAGGACAAAGCAACAGAGTTCTGCCTCAGTGCTAGCAAAGACACACCTTTAATCTTTTTCTAACCAGTGTTAAACCCCCTCATTATTTGTAGGCTGAAAGCTCTTGAAAGGTATCTTTGTTGCCTCTACTTCTTCCTCTATTGATTCAACAACTCCCAAGGCCTTCTCTTGGTTTGATGGGGCTGAGTCTATACTACCTTGGCCTGGGTTAGACTCTCACCCAGGTCTGACAGACCTTTCCTGCCTACCTTCTAAGTTGTCTTTAGTGTCTATGGACTGAGCAGTCTGGAAACTGCCACTACTGCCACTGATTCAGTCACCACACTGTCTGTTCCTGTATTACAGGGGACTAGTCTGAAGTGATGCAACCTACAATGGATTGTGCTCCTTTCTCACCTTGGTGCAACAGATACAGCCTTAAAAACTTGTCTTTGACTGGAAGATTGTTTCACTCTGTCTTTCTGTGGGATCTAGAATTTGTTTAGAGTTGTTATTTAAAAGTATTTGGAGGGGCTTGGGGGAAAACTCAGGTGATTCCCTGTCTTTAATCTGCCATCCTGACTCCACCTTACATCCATGTTTTTCTAAGGTCATCCAACTCATCATTTCTTATAGCACAGTGGGATTCTATCATGATCATTTACTGCAACTGGTTGAGAATGTCTTTTGACTGCCTTCTATGAAAAAAGCATTAAGCTGTGGGACTGTGATAAACAAAGGGAATAGGAGCAGTATTAGATATAGTCCCTAGCCTTAAGGAACTTACAAACTAGTTACAAACATAAGATTATTGGATTTAAAGTTGAAAAGAACCTTAGAGATAAGCTATAATGATACCCTCACTTTATATAGGAGAAACCAACCTCAGGTGTAGAGAGATTGTATGATTTGAACAAAGTCAAATATACAGGATGAGAATTACAATACATAGTAGTATATATATATATATATATATATATATATATATACATATATATGCCAAGTGAATATTATAAACAAGATATTATAGATTTCATAATAAAGAGATCAAGGAGATTTGCATTGTCAAGGAAGTAGGACTTAGGCTGGTTAAAGCATAAGCAAGATTTGAAAATATAAAACAAAGGCTAAAGGGAAGTATATTCTGAACAGTGGAGCACATGAGTAAAAATATAGAGGTAAAAATGAGAATATAATGGTTATAATATGTAAAGTGTCTGATAAGATTGGAAATATGTATGTTTGTACATAGAGAGAAATAAATTGCATAGCTAAAACCATATCAAATGTTATCGCCTCTGTGAAGCTTCCTCTCATTACCCTACCTGAAAATATTTCTCTCCACAAATATTTCTAGAACTACATCATTTGGGTCTCTCCTGTGTCCTGATCATACTCTACATTGTGACCTTTGAACAAACTATTTCACCTTTCTGGCTTTCAGTTTCTTCCTAGAATCACTAATTTCTATGAATCATTCACTCTCATAACTTAAACTTTTATTTTTATGAGGATGAATTCTAATTAAATATCTCAATCTCCACTCTCTGTTACATGGGAAGTGTAGCTTGTCAGTGTTTCTAGAAATTAGTCTTCAGTTTAGTACCTAGAGTATTGGTTAGTACTTTGAATAATAGTTCCAATCAATGTTGTTCAATTGGTATTTTATTAACAATGATAAACATTTGCAAAAATAAAAAAAACAAAACAAAAAACATTATGGGTACAAGTTTGTGCCTGGTGCTTCACTATCAGTTATAAAAGATTAAGAAGTAGAGAATTCTGTTTTCTGTGCAATTTTCCCCCAATCTTATTTCCCTCCCCCAACCCCCACAGAAGGCAATTTGTCAGTCTTTACATTGTTTCCATGGTATACATTGATCCAAATTGAATGTGATGAGAGAGAAAGCACATCCTTAAGGAAGAAACATGTAGTGTAAGAGACAGCAAGATCAGACAATAAGATACCAGTTTTTTTCCCCTAAATTTAAGGTAATAGTCCTTGGTCTTTGTTCAAACTCCACAGTTATTTCTCTGGATACAGATGGTATTCTCCATTGTAGACAAACCCAAATTGTCCCTGATTGTTGCACTGTTGGAATGAGCAAGTCCATTAAGGTTGATCATTGCCCCCATGTTGCTGTTAGGGTGCACAATATTCTTCTGATTCTGCTCATCTCACTCAGCATCAGTTCATGCAAATCCCTCCAGGCTTCCCTGAAATCCTATCCCTCTTGGTTTCTAATAGAACATTAGTGTTCCATGACAAAAATATACCACAGTTTGCTAAGCCATTCCCCAATTGAAGGACATTTACTTAATTTCCAATTCTTTGCCACCACAGACAGGGCTGCTATGAATATTTTTGTACAAGTGATGTTTTTACCCTTTTTCATCATCTCTTCAGGGTATAGACCCAGTAGTGGTATTGCTGGATCAAAGGGTATGTATATTTTTGTTGCCCTTTGGGCGTAGTTGAAATTTCTCTCCAGAAAGGTTGGATGAGTTCACAGCTCCACGAACAGTGTGATAGTGTCCCAGATTTCCCACAACCTTTCCAACAATGATCATTGTCCTTTCTGGTCATATTGGACAGTGTGAGAGGTGTGAGGTGGTACCTCAGAGAAGCTTTAATTTGCATTTATCTAATAATTAATGATTCAGAGCAATTTTTCATATGACTATGGATTGCTTTGATCTCATCTCTAAATTGCCTTTGCATATCCTTTGACCATTTGTCAATTGGGGAATGGCTTTTTAAAAAATATATGACTTAGTTCTCTGTATATTTTAGAAATGAGTCCTTTGTCAGAAACATTAATTGTAAAGATTGTTTCCTAATTTACTGCATTTCTTTTGATCTTGGTTACAGTGGTTTTGTTTGTGCAAAAGCTTTTTAATTTAATGTAATTGAAATCATTTAGTTTGTTTTTAGTGATGTTCTCCATCTCTTTCTTAGTCATAAACTGCTTCCCTTTCCATAGATCTGATAGGTAAACTAGTCCTTGATCTTCTAATTTATTTATAGTATTTTTTTTTATGTCTAAATCTTGGCATCCATTTGGATCTTATCTTGGTATAGGGTGTGAGGTTTTGGTCTAATTTAAGTTTCTTCCATACTAACTTCCAATTTTCCCAGCAGTTTTTTTTTTATCAAAGAGAGAGTTTTTATCTCAATAGTTGGAATCTGGGTTTATCAAACAGCAGATTACTATAATCATTTCCTGCTATTGCACCTAGTCTATTCCACTGATCCACCACTCTATTTCTTAGCCAATACCAGACAGTTTTGATGACTGATACTTTATCACATAATTATAGATCAGGTAGGGCTAAGTCCCTAGAAGTAGAGAATCCTTAAAAGAAATTAATAGCACATCAAATTAATTTAACAAATATTTTGATAATTGCTGATTTCAATGCAAATATGAACATAATGATACCAATATATTATAAAATTTGGTTCAGGGCTAAGAAATGTGAATATACAAAGACTTGTAGACCATGCTGAAGCTTTACATTTTTATATTGTACATACTTTCATAGAGAAAAGAATCATAAGACTAGATGTGGTTAGTTTTGAGATCAGTGGCTGACACATAGAGGTGTCTGATAAATGCTTATCAGCTGATTGAATAACATGATTATATTTTAATAGACAAGATTGGCTTCTGCTGTACTGGTTGGATCAACTATCTGTATGTAATCAGACAAATGACTAAATGGAAAAAAATTCTGATACACTTAAATGACTTATTGATATGAAAATGAGAAATGGGTTGGGAAAGATCATTAATATTAATTATAAATATTTCATAGAATTTTAGTTAATTTCCAAAATAGGATGAGAAACAAACCCAAATACTTGACAAACCTGCCAAGAAGAGAAATGCGACAGTCAAAGGTAATATTGATTTCAAAATTCTATTAAATTTGTAAAAAAAAAATTGGAGAAAGATTTTGGGAACATATGAGGAGCATTGCTTCATAAAATCTAAAAGTAGTAGAAGAAAAAAACAGTTTAAAGAAAGGTTGGCATGAAGTCCAACTAAACATTATACTGAGGGTATTTGAGCATGAGATTAGAAGGACAATACCTAAAAATAATATAGGAGAGGTTTGCAGAGATTTTTATTACAAACTTTTCATCATCAAGGATAGTAGAGGTGTTGTTTTTGGACTCAGTATCAACATCTTGATATGTTTCTCAAAGAAGTAGAAATTACAATGAAGAGAATAAAACAGGGACAAAAATTTTTAAATTAGATGAAGTACATACAAGAGATCTATGAAGGAGGTGACATAATTTTGAAGACATTAAAGGTTCTATTCTCAAGGAATCTGAGGGTGGGTAAGATTTGATAGGCAAGAAAAATAATTGTGGTTCTTCTTAACCAAAAAAAGTGACTGAGAGAACACCAATAACTACTTATTCACACGTCTAGTTTCTCATTTATATAAGTTAATGAAAATAATCTTCAATGAATCAAAGATATCCTTAACAGCTGTATTAGAACATTATAAGCAGTTGTTGTTTAGTTCTTTCAGTTGTGTCTGATTGTTCATAAACCTATTTGGGATTTTCTTGGCAATGATGTTGGAATGGTTTGTCTTTTTCTTTTCCAGCTCATTTCATAAAGAAACTGAGACAAAGAGGGTTAAGCAATTTGCTTAGGGTCACGCAGCTAGAAAGTATATGAGGA
The DNA here is from genome assembly GCF_037893015.1 of Macrotis lagotis. Classification (NCBI taxonomy): domain Eukaryota; kingdom Metazoa; phylum Chordata; class Mammalia; order Peramelemorphia; family Peramelidae; genus Macrotis; species Macrotis lagotis. Next base: position 200,788,914 of record NC_133658.1, read on the forward strand.
TGGATTTGAACTTTGGTCTTTCCTGTTTCCAGGCCCAGTGACAATGCTACCTAGCTAACCTAAATACTAAATACTAAAAATAATACTAAAATAAATACAAAACACATTATTTAACACAACTTTTTAATCCCTGTTTCCTTAGTTTCCTTATCTGTAAAAATGAGTTGAAGAAGGAAATGGCAAACCCTTTGCCAAGAAAACTCCAAAAGAGTATCATGAAAAGTTAAACTGAAGATCAAACATGTCATTTGCTTGTCAGAGAAGTGATAAACTTATATTGGAGGGAGGGAGGGAGAGAGAGAGAGAGAGAGAGAGAGAGAGATTTGCTCATAGTTAATGTAGTAATTTATTCTTCTATACTATGCATGTGGATGATGTTTTGTTTGTGTTTAAATGTCTGCAGGGCAGTGGGAAATTACAAATTATAAATAAATAAATAAACAAATAAACAAACAAATAAATAGATAGATAAATGCATTTATAAAAAATTCTCTCCACTTCCAAATGAAGCAAAGTAAAACAAAACAAAAGTAACAAGCAGGTTTTTGGAAGTAATATTCTAAAGGACACCACATCTTTGCCATAATAAAATTAACTAAAACATATAGATAACATGTGATACTCCTGTGCTGATTGTTGAACATAAATAGAAGCATTTGTTTAAAAAGAACCAAATTCTGCCTTTAAAGCCTCATCTCCAACAAGTTGTATTCCATAAAAATGTCAAAATCAAACGATATTCTTTGAAAAGTACAAGAGATAACCTTGTTCAATGACTCTCAGATCATTAAAAACAAGTAAGATTTATGTTTATCAAAGGGTTTACAGCTGTCTTCGAGAATGTCTAGTGCCTAGTCCAGGTCAAAGAGGAATTCCCTACAGAGAGTGAAATATTCTAAATGATTCCATTTGTACATAATATTATACTGTTTGCATCCAAGCCAATGAAACATTATAGAGCATTTTAAGTGAAATCTGGAATTACTCAAAATAATTGGGTCTCACTATTCACACAAGTGAATGAATTATACCAGTTGTTCAGCCTATAACATATACTTGTATATTCATATATACATATGTGTATGTGTATTCATAAAAAATATCTTGGAAAGATACTGAGCCCAGAGTTGAACAGAAAAAGCAAACTGGCTTGATTTTGGGAAATTACAACAAAGTTCTTTTAATGACATCAAACTTCTCCTGAAATAGGAATTGAATTTTGAGTCTTGCTTGTAGTTGCCTTGCCAGACGAAATGATTGTGTTAGCCTTATAGGACCCACCGCCTCTGCTAATCCTTTGATAATATCCCATATCTTACCATTTTCTGGAGAAAGAAATGGCAAACCAATCTAGTATCTCTGCCAAGAAAACCACAAAAAAGGCTTACACAGACATGACACAGCAACAGAAAGGTGAAACAACACAAAGAAAAACAATGATTTGCTGAATAAATTAATATGAACTTGTTCACAGGGGAAATTTCCTTTCTGGATTTGCTATCCTGGGTTTCTAAGGATTTCTTGTGTGTGTGTGTGTGTGTGTGTGTGTGTGTGTGTGTGTATGTGTGTGAAGCCTCTGACATTTGGAGACATTTGATGTCACATTATTCAGACATCACAAAATTTAGAACTATTAGTACATGGAAGAAGTGATCCTGAAAAGACTGAAATGGAAAAATACCATCTTGCCTATGGGTGAGTCAACTCATGCAGAAATGATTTCTATGGATTAAAAATAAACATCAAAATCTGATCTGGATAAAAATGGATTCATAGGTCTTTGTTTTGTAAGCACAAGGACACTGAAGATATATTAACTCCAAGGCTAACCAGTCTCTGTCAGAGAGAGTAAACTTTGACTGGGGATCAAACTCTCCAGCTGTGTGGTGGGAAATTGAATAAAGCTTTGGGTTCTTACCCATAGAGGCTATTTTCTGCTTCACGAGCCCTAACAAAAGCACCATTGCCTCTCTCAAATGTAATCCTAGAAACATGGTATTGGATCAGATAATTGGTCTAAGTGGTCCATTTTATTTTCTCTGGCACTGGTTAAAGTAGATTTCAGAAGCTGTATTGAACCTATCCAGAAATCCAGTGGCTATAATAAAGAACTAGTATTAAGGAGGGAGAGAGTAAATAGCTGGAAAATTCATGATCTTTTTATAGAGATTAAATTTATAAAATAAGTCTATTAATGCTGTGTTTTTGGGAGTACAAGTATGACCCAGTAGGTATAATAGCTGTTGTGATGCCATTCTTAATGTAAATGTAAAGATACATTGCTTATTGGATAAAGTACTGTACCTATATTCACAAGACCTAGATTCAAAATCTTTCTCAGATACTCATTGCTTTTATGATCTGGGCAAAGCTACTTTATCAGTCATAAAGTATTTATTAAATGCCTGCTATGTGTCAAGCACTGTTAGACAATTGGGACAAAAAGACAAAAAAAGAAAAAACTTACTCCCAAGAAAATGTCATTCCATTGGAAGGAAGGAAATAAATTTTTATTAAACACCTACTGCTAAGACTATACAAATATAATGTTATGGGGTCCATACTAGGTCCCTGGAAAGTTGAAATCATCATTATCCCTGTTTCACAATAAAGGAAACTGAAGCAGCAGAGATTAAGTGAATTGTCTAGGCTTACCCAGTCAGTAAGTGTTTGAGGCAAGGTTTGAACTTTAAACACACACACACACACACACACAGAGTAATTGCAGGTACACTTTTTTTTTTCTGGGTTGAGGATCAGGAAAGGGTTAATATGGAAGCTATCATTTGACCTAGATTGTAAAGGAAATAAGGAATTTTGATATTAAGGCAAGGTAAGAATAAATTTAAAGGATGGAAATAGTGGAGAGTTTCAAGAAGGCTGGTCTGACTGGACTATAGAGTGAAGAAAGCGGAGTGATGTAAAATAAATTTGGAAAGATAGGTTAGGGCTAAGTTATAAAGGGCATTCAAAGCTAAACCAAGTAACTTATATTTGACACCAGGGACAAATGTAAGCCATTGGATTTTATTGAGTAGGGGAGTAAGAGGGTCAGAACTACACTTTAGAAAAACCATTTTGTCCTCTGTATGAAGGTTAAATTGGAGAGGGGGCAGGATTGTGTCAGGGAGACCAATTTGGAAGCTATTGAAATAATCTAGGCAAAAGGTGATGAGGACCTGAACTAGATAGTGGCCACATCAGTAGAGCTAAGAGAATGGTTGCAAAAGAGATTGTGACAATGTGACAAGCTTATTGAGCAAGTGTGGTGAGAGAAATTGAGAAGTCATATAAAATTCTGATGTTATGAATATATCAATGGAAGGATGATGAATGGCTTTAACAGAAACAGGAAAGTGTCCTCTAGAAAAGGGTTTGGGAAGGAAGACAATGAGTTCGCTTTTGGATCTGTTGAATCTGAGATACCTACCAGACATAGAATTTGAAATGCCTTTTAGGGAGATTGGAGATATAAGACTGGAACTTGGAAGAGAAACTAGATACATAAGATTTGTGAGTAATCTGCATAGAGGAGATAAGTAAACCATGGGAATTTATAGGTCTCTAAATGAAAGAAGATGTAAGAGGAAAAATGAATGCCAGAGACAATATTTTAGAGAATATTTGAGGTTGATTGCTTAAAGCCTGTTTTTTTTTATTTGTAAAACAAGAAAGGGATAATGACATTCTTTCTACCTATACTACAAGGTTGTTTCAAAAAAAAAGCATTTTCAGTCTTTAAAATGATATATATGAATATGAATTGTTAAAAAACTTCATTTGTGTAATCTATTACACAATAAGATGAGCAATTGCATAAGCAAGTGAACCACTGTAGTGGTTAATGAAATACTAAGGAAACAGAGAAAATATTCTAGAGTATGTAGGTCTAACTGATATCTCTAATTTTTTTTCTTTTTTGCAAGGCAATGGGGTTAAGTGACTTTCCCAAGGTCACACAGCTAGGCAATTAAGGTCTGAGGTTGATTTGAACTCAGGTCCTCCTGACTCCATGACTATGCCATCTAGCTGCCCCTAACTGATTTCTCTAGGAGAATTTTTGGAAGGATAGAAGTAAGGGTAGGTTTAAGAGAGACTTTCTTGAAGGTCAAACAGTGCCTGTAGGATAACAGAGACAGTCTCTATATATGAAATATGGATAAACTTGATATAATGAGGAATGACCAGATTCATAACTTTAAAATAATTTCAGTGGAAAAATTAAACCACATCTAAGAGGAATTTCCTACAAAGAAGAAAAGGGACTTTCAGCATGAAAAAGCTATGATTTTCCCTCTTTGGCACACAAGCTCCCTAAATTTGAGCCCACCTTCCTCTGGACTCTCTGTTACACTTGTGGGACAATATGTCACAGACTTTTGGGTGTGGCTGCCAAGTTGATATCAAATGATATTCATGGTGGGAAGCATGAATATCTCTACTCCCTGTAAAATATTCCTTTAGATTACCTTTATTGTCCTAAAGTAAAGGTTTAATGGCAGGATTCAACTGACCAGTGTCAGTTCATAGGAAGAAGAGTAGATAGAGGAACCAAGCTAAACTCTCTCAACATTCCCTTCTAAATAATTTTTAAATTAAGAGTCAAATCTAATTCTGGAGCAGCATGGCCTGTCTCTCCCCTCCCCCCCTCTCCCTTACCCCAGTCCACAGATTAGGGTGAGGCATTTTTCCAGTCCAAGACAGCATAGGAGGTCAGCAAAAACAGACTCAGAAGAAGACAACAGATTTGAAAACAGCTAAAAGTGAAGAATTAAAGAAAAATTACAAATTGGAGACAAAACCAATAAGAGTCCCTAGAAGAGCTAAATTAAAATATATAAGTGGTAGAAGAAAAAAATGGAAAGGAAATGAAAATTATGAAAAAGAGAATTAACAGTTTGGCAAAGGGGGGCACCTAGGTGGCACGGTGGATAGAGCACCAGTCCTGGAGTCAGGAGGGCTTGAGTTCAGACATTTAATAATTATCTAGCTGTGTTCTTGGGCAAGTTACTTAACTCCATTGTCTTGCCAAAAAACCCAAACAATTTGGTAAAGAGACACAAAAAATATGGAAAAAAAAACACTATATTTTTTTTTGTGGTTGCAAAGAATTGGTAATTGAGATGAGGATCATCAATTGGGGAATGGATGAAGAAGTTGTGTGAACATATTATTGTGTATAAGAAATGATAAGTAGGATGGTTTCAGAAAATCCCAGGAAGACTTATATGATTTTAGTAAGCAAAACCAAGAAATCATTGTACACATCAACAGCAATATTATAACAGTGATCAACTGTGAAAGGCAACTACTCTGATCAGTGCAATGATATAAAATAATTCAATAGGATTCATGATGAAAAATGTTATCTGACTTCAGCGGGAGAACTGATGAACTCTGAGTATATAAATCAAAGTAATACCTTTTTCATTTTCTTTTTCTTTTTTTTTCCAAGATGGCTAATAAGTAACTACATTTTATTTTATTTCACATGTATAATTTATACCTTATCACTTTCCTTTTTTTGGAAATCAAAACAAAATGTCTTAAAAAATAAATACTAACTTATCTATCTATCATCTATTTATTTATTTATTTATTTGTTTGTTTGTTTGTTTGTTTGTTTAGTTTAGGTTTTTTCAAGGCAAATGGGGTTAAGTAGCTTGTCCAAGGCCACACAGCTACGTAATTATTAAATGTCTGAGACCGGATTTGAAGCCAGGTACTCCTGACTCCAAGGCCGGTGCTTTATCCACTACGCCACCTAGCCACCCACTTTTTTAATTTTTGAAAGATTTTATTTATTTTGAATTTTACAATTTTCCCCCCAATCTTACTTCCCTACTACCCCCAAAAGAGGGCAGTTTGTTAGTCTTTATGTTGTTTCCATGGTATGCACTGATCTAAATTGAATGTGATGAAAGAGAAATCATATCCTTAAGGAAGAAACATAAAGTATGAGATTTAGCAGAATTATATAACAAGATAAAAGTTTTTAAAAATTAAAGGTAATAGTCTTTGGTTTTTTTCCAAAGTCCACAATTCTTTCTCAGGATACAGATAGCATTGTCCATCGCAGATAACCCCAAATTGTGCCTGATTGTTGTCCTGTTGGTATGAGAAAAGTCCATTATGGTTGATCATCATTCCCATTTTGCTGATGGGGTGTACAATGTTCTTCTGGTTCTGCTCATCTCGCTCAGCATCAATTCATGAAAATCCTTCCAGGCTTCCCTGAATTCACATTCCTCCTGGTTTCTAATAGAACAATAGTGTTTCATCACATACATATACCACAGTTTATTAAGCCATTCCCCAATTGATGGACATTGATTCAATTTCCAATTCTTTACCACCACAAACAGTTGCTATGAATATTTTTGTACAGGTGATATTTTTACCCTTTTTCATAATCTCTTCAGGGTATAGACCCAATAGTGGTATTGCTGGATCAAAGGATATACAGCCAAGAATAATAACTTTTTAAGGAAAGGAATTTAAAAAAAAATAGTAAGTCCAAAACATAAGCTTCACATGGAAAAGATTATTTGGTATGAGGAGACAGGAATGAAGTACAAAGTATTCATATCACTGATTATTACAAGACAAATATATTTTGAGTTGTATTTAAGTATTTGCACAGGAACAATAATCATTTCCGCAGTGCCTTGGAAGAAGACTTGAAAGATAGATAGAAGCTACTTTACTCCTAATTAAACAAATTCATAGTGGTTTGATGAAACTGACCTTAGTCTAGGAGTCAAGAATCCTCAGAATTCATTTGTGCTATACAATTAACTAGCTGTGTGACCCTGGGCAAAATAATTCCTCTCCTGTCAACCTCATATTTCTTAGAAATTTATAAAAAAAAGTTTTAGATTATAGTTTCTAAAGTCTCTTTTCTGAAGTCCCATTTTTAAAATTTTAGGTACTTAGAGATCTGTGACAGACCTCTTTAAATACTTCAAAATGTTAAAGTTATAGGATTATATTGCTGTGAGTCCTTCCGTTCTCTTCCCACAAACAATTCCTCTCAGACTTTATTGAAGGTCTTTGACAGCTGCTGTAGCCACAGTTTTCAAGACTCAGAAGCCACCCCATTAATGGGCCTCCCACAACTTAGGAGGTTGGTCCTCAGAAGACAGACTGTCGGTGAGTCTATACTTTTCATCTTGGTGGGACCTGTTAGAGCCTCTTCTTTTCTCTCAGTTTCTGGGACCTCAAGGGTAATTCCATACCAATCTGAGATTTGGGAGGATTATAGTAGTTAACGCAACACTGATATTAGATTTGGATAGCAAGAATTTTTTCCTCTCTTGAAAAATTATTCCTCCTTTGACCATTTATCTTTTTTGTTTGTTTTTGTTTTTTTTGTTTTTAGGTTTTTTTGCAAGGCAATGGGGTTAAGTGGCTTGCCCAAGGCCACACAGCTAAGTATCTGAGTCCGGATTTGAACCCAGGTACTCCTGACTCCAGGGCCAGTGCTTTATCCACTGCGCCACCTAGCTGCCCCTATTTATCTTTTGAGTTAAGGACATGGATAGGGTCTGAACCTGTGATTTCATTGATATTTCATTGGAACTTCAGAGGAGAAAACTCACTCTACTAATGTAGGTAACATTTCTCTGTAATTTGAGAGATTAAATGACTTGCCTTATGTCACACAGCAATAATGTCAGAAACAGAACTTGAATTGAGATCTTCCTGATTCTGAGACTTTCTTTTCATTTCCTGTGCTCCACTCCATCAATTATTAACTTTTCAAATCTCCATTCTCCAAATATCTAGAACTTTTTTTTGGTTCTAGATAGAATTGAGCTATTTGCTTACTTAATTGCCTAATTCTCTTAATTTGGAATTGTGTAGTCCTCCTCTTGTTCTTTTATATTCTTAGATTTTTTTTTATGGAGAAGAATGCCAGAGAAAAGTAGCTCAATTAAATAGTTCAACCTGTCCTTATAGTAGTAATCTTTTTTACAAAATTTTGAGTTCACCTAACCTCTAATGAAACTACAGTGATAGGGAACTCCTAAGGCATCCTCTTCCACTTCCAGACATATATAAGAGCCAGGAAATTGTCCTTTTATTGAGTCAACCCCTGCTTTCAGTAATTTCAAGCCATAGCTCATAGGTCAAGGGAAATAAGGTTGGTCTGTTTTCCACATCCAACCCTTCAGATACTGTTGGTAAGTTTTTAGTTAGCACCTAGAATATGCAAAGCACTGTACTGAGAGCCAAGGATACAAAAGAAGACATAACAGCAGCAACTATAAACAACTATAAAGCACCAAAGTTCTTACTCTCAAGAAGTTCACAGTCTAATGGGGAGAAAACATACAAAAGACTATTCACAAACAAGATGTGTCTATGATGAAGGGAAGAGATAACTAATAGAGGAAAAGAAAGTTTTGTCATTAATGGGGATAGGGCGAGGCTTCTTAAGGTGGGATTTTAACTGGTACTTGAAGGAAGAGAAATTAGGAAATAAGGAAAATTAGATGAAGAGGGAGAGAATTTCATGCATGGGGGACAGGCAAACAGTGAAAATTCCCAGAGATGGAATTTCTTGTTTGAAGAATATCAAGAAGGTCAGTTCCACATGGTAGGAATAAAGATGAAAAAGACAAGAAAGATAGGAGAACATCAGATTCAAATTGAATATTTGAAGATTTTATATTTAATATTTCAGGTGGTGGGGAACCTCTGGATTTTGTTGAATAAAGGAATGACATAGTCAGACCTATGTTTATGCTTTTAGGAAGATCAAAATTTGGAAAGATTACATTCTTTTAAAATTTTATTTATTTTTCAATTACATGCAAAGGTAGTTGTCAACATTCATCCTTTTGCAAGCTTTTGAATTCCACATTTTTCTATAACCCTCCCTTCCTTCCCACTCCCCATAGCAGTGAACAATCTCAAATGGGTAATACATGTATAATCATGTTTAATATATTTCCATATAAGACATGTTGTGAAAGAAGAATTAGAACTAAAGGAGAAAAAGACCATGAGAAAGAAAGAAAAGTCAATAAAAGAAATTATAAAAAGTGAACATAGTGTTTTCTCTATATTCAGACTCTATAGTTTTTTTCTGAATCCATCATAGCTGATTACAATTTTATATTCTTGCTAAATCTTTTTTTTCCCAATAGTTAAACTATTTTCTGGTACCTTCGATTGATTCTCATTTGATATGCTTTTAACTTCCCTCTTTTTCTTGATCATTTTCTTATAAATCCTTTCTACCTTGTGCCTATCTTTCTAAAAACATGATATTGAGAATTGACCTAATGCTTTTGTTTTGGAGCTAGGTATTAGTTAGTTAGTTAGATCCATAATAAATTAGCTTCTTATTCTGATTAATAAGAGACAGAGTTATGAGAATGAATGAAAATGTGATCCATAGAGGAGAAATAACTTGTACAGAGTGACAAAGATGATAACAGACCCAAAATAGGTATCTAGGTCTTCCAAATTCAAACACTCTCTTTAAGTCTTCACAATATTGTTGTTTCTATCTCTAAAAGTTTCTTACATAAATATCCTTATCTCTACTCATAAAGCCTCTACTGCAATTCAGGCCCTTAATACCTCAGATTAGATTATAGCCAATAATTTTCTATTTGGTTAAGGACTGCCTTTCTGTTGCCCAGACTCAAGTGTTTCCCTATTCAGACTCAACCTCCACACAGTAAACAAGTGTTTTCTTGAATTCAAGTTTGACTGTGATTCTTGCCTACTCAAGGACTACAATGGTATTCTTTTCCAGGATCAAATAAGAACTCTTTTGCCATTTAAAACTCTTCACAACTGACCTACTATTTCTGGTCTGAGGCATTATTTCTTTCCATTTGCTCTACATTCAGTCAATGAATATATGTTCAGTGCCTAAATTTTTCCAGAAACTGTGCTAAATGTTGGGAATACAAAAAAGAGGCAAAAGATAGTTTCTGCCCTTAAATTTCAGTCATACTACCTTGTCTCTAATGCACAAATCTCTCACTTCAGTGGCTTTTTTTTACTAGCTGTGCCTCATGCCTAGAATGCTCTTCCTATTTGACCTCTACATCTTGCAATCCCTACAGAAGGATTTATGTGTGTATATACATATATGTATATATATATATATATATATACACACATATACATGTATTATGTATAATACATATATAGACATATACATAGACATTCATACATATCAGCTAGTTGGCAAAGTAGATATAACACTGATCCTGGAATCAGGAAGAACTGAATTCAAATCTGGCTTCAGAGAATTACTAGATACTAACCATGTTTGACTTAATTTCCTCATCTGTAAAATGATCTGAAGAAAGAAATAGCAAACCACTTCAGTATCTTTGCTAAGAAAACCTTAAATGAGATCACAGGGAGTTGAATACAACTGAAATGACTCAAAACCAATAGCAGCTATATCCACATATATGTGTGTATATGTATGTATGTATATATATATATATATATATATATATATATATATATATATATATAAAATCTAGGGAGTAGACTAAGTGCTTTATAATTATTACTTTATTTGATTCTCACAATAATCTTGGGAGGTGAGTGCTATAGATGAATTTGAGGTTGACTGAAGATAAGTGACTTGACCAGGTTCATACAGCTAGGAAGGATCGGAGGTGGGTTTTGAATTCAGATCTATCCACTGTGCCACCTAGCTGTTACCCTGATGAATATAAATTCCTTGAGTACAGAGGCTGCTTTTGTCTTTGCATATCCAGAACTTAGCCCAATGCCTGTTAACTGCATGTTGAGTGATAACAATGGTGTTTTCATTTTTTTAATGTGTTGGTTGGTCTATCCTGCTTGCAGTTCTCTTTCTTGAAATGTTTTCCTATCTCTTCTAGCTTTTGCTCAAAATGATTGTGAGAACTGAAATATGGAACTGATATGTGTTACACATTTTACTACGAGAATGATGTAGCATTTCAACACCTAGTATTGCCAGAAATTAATCCAAATCAATGAAAAATGCAGTAAATAGTGAAATATTCATTTTACTGAACAAATAAAGCATAATTTCTTCAGGCTGATAAATTAAATATTAAAATGACAGAGTACAGAAAAACAATTGTAAGATAATTCCTGTAATGTAGATATTTTAAGTTTAAGTAATAAAATTGATGCCTAGATTCAAAATGCTGCTGAGCTTTTACTATGTGTCAGATCAAACATAATCAAAGGGAGGGAAGAAACTGGGTGGGGAGTGGGGAAGTAACAGTTATTGCTCAATATTACAGTCATGTAAGCAAGAAAGGATGAAGTATGAACCATGACAATGAACTGATAGAAGATTTATTTCTCAGCCTCTTCTGGCATTCTCTTTTATAGTTATGCAGTGTTTGGTCAATTTCTTATTCTTAGTATCTCTGCAAGAAAATTCCCAAGGAAGTATAGAGAAGGATGAAAAGAGTACTTGTCTTGTTCTTTAGCCAAAGAAGTTGCCAGATTTACTTAGTAGATCAGCCATGATTTCCAAGAGGTTTGTAGTATTATCCATTTAAAGAAATGAAACCAGAGGAAGAGGGGATTGTTGCTCAGTTTTTGATTTGACTAGTTGACTTCTGATGACCCCTTTAACTCTGAAGCGGTTGATGAAATTGCTTTGCTTAGCATAAAAAGAAGTCTTTTTTTTTCATTTTTATTAAAGATATTATTTGAGTTTTACAATTTTCCCCCCAATCTTGCTTCCCTCCCGCCACCCCCACCCCACAGATAGCACTCCATCAGTCTTTACTTTGTTTCCATGTTGTACCTTGATCCAAATTGGGTGTGATGAGAGAGAAATCATATCCTTAAAGAGAACAGAATTCTCAGAGGTAACCAGATCAAACAATAAGACATCTGGGTTTTTTTTCTGAATTAAAGGGAATAGTCCTTGTACTATGTTCAAACTCCACAGCTCCTTATCTGGATACAGATGGTACTCTCCTTTGTAGACAGCCCAAAATTGTTCCCAATTGTTGCGCTGATGGAATGAGCAAGTCCTTCAAGGTTGAACATCACTCCCATGTTGCTGTTAGGGTGTACAGTGTTTTTCTGGTTCTGCTCATCTCACTCAGCATCAGTTCATGCAAATCCCTCCAGGTTTCCCTGAAATCCCATCCCTCCTGGTTTCTAATAGAACAATAGTGTTCCATGACATACATATGCCACAGTTTGCTAAACCATTCCCCAATTGAAGGACATTTACTGGATTTCCAATTCTTTGCCACCACAAACAGGGCTGCTATAAATATTTTTGTACAGGTAATGTTTTTACCCTTTTTCCTCATCTCTTCAGGGTATAGACCCAGTAGTGGTATTGGTAGATCAAAGGGTACGCACATTTTTTTGCCCTTTGGGCATAGTTCCAGATAGCTCTCCAGAAGGGTTGGATGTGTTCACAGCTCCACCAACAATGTAATAGTGTCCCAGATTTCCCACATCCCTTCCAACAATGATCATTGTCCTTCCTAGTCATACTGGCCAATCTGAGAGGTGTGAGGTGGTACCTCAGCGAAACTTTAATTTGCATTTCTCTAATAATTAATGATTTAGAGCATTTTTTCATATGGCTATGGATTGCTTTGATCTCCTCATCTGTAAATTGCCTTTGCATATCCTTTGACCATTTGTCATTTGGGGAATGGCTTTTTGTTTTAAAAATATGACTCAGTTCTCTGTATATTTTACAAATGAGTCCTTTGTCAGAATCATTAGTTATAAAGATTGTTTCCCAATTTACTACTTTTCTTTTGATCTTGATTACATTGGTTTTATCTGTGCAAAACCTTTTTAATTTAATGTAATCGAAATCATCTAATTGGTTTTTAGTGATGTTCTCCAACTCTTCCTTAGTCATAAACTGTTCCCCTTTCCATAGATCTGACAGGTAGACTAGTCCTTGATCTTCTAATTTGTTTATAGTATTGTTTTTTATGTCTATGTCCTGTAACCATTTGGATTTATCTTGGTAAAGGGTGTGAGGTGTTGGTCTAATCTAAGTTTCTTCCATACTAACTTCCAATTATCCCAGCAGTTTTTATCAAAGAGGGAGTTTTTATCCCCATAGCTGGACTCTTTGGGTTTATCAAACAGCAGATTACTATAATCCTCTCCTGCTTTTACACCTAGTCTATTCCACTGGTCTACCACTCTATTTCTTAGCCAATACCAAACAGTTTTGATGACTGATGCTTTATAATATAATTTTAGATCGGGTAGTGCTAAGCCACCTTCATTTGCATTTTTTTCATTAAGCTCCTGGCAATTCTTGACTTTTTATTTCTCCATATGAATTTACTTACAATTTTTTCTAACTTGTTAAAGTAATTTTTTGGAATTTTGATTGGTAGGGCACTAAACAGATAGTTTAGTTTGGGTAGAATTGTCATTTTTATTATATTAGCTCTACCTATCCATGAGCAGTTGATATTTGCCCAGTTATTTAAATCTGATTTAATTTGTGTGAGAAGTGTTTTATAATTGTTTTCTAAAAGATTCTGAGTCTGTCTGGGCAAATAGATTCCCAATTATTTTACACTGTCTGAGGTTACTTTGAATGGGATTTCTCTTTCTAGCTCTTCCTGCTGTTTCTTGCTAGGTATATATAGGAAAGTTGAGGATTTATGGGGGTTTATTTTATAACCTGCAACTTTGCTAAAATTGCTAATTGTTTCCAGTAGTTTTTTAGATGATTTCTTGGGATTCTCTAGGTAGACCATCATGTCATCTGTGAATAGTGAGAGTTTTGTCTCTTCCTTCCCAATTCTAATTCCTTTAATTTCTTTTTCTTCTCTAATTGCTGATGCTAACATTTCTAATACAATATTAAATAGTAGTGGTGATAATGGGCACCCTTGTTTAACCCCTGATCTTATTGGGAATGCCTCTAGCCTCTCCCCATTGAGTATAATGCTTGTTGATGGTTTCAGATAGATACTGCTAATTATTTTAAGGAACAGTCCATTTATTCCTACACTCTCTAGTGTTTTTAATAGGAATGGATGCTGTATCTTGTCAAAAGCTTTTTTCAGCATCTATTGATATGATTATATGGTTTCTGATAGTTTTGTTATTGATATAATTGAGTATACTAACAGTTTTCCTAATATTGAACCAACCCTGCATTCCTGGAATAAATCCTACTTGATCATAATGTATTATCCTAGTGATGACTTGTTGTAGTCATTTTGCTAAGATTTTATTTGGGATTTTTGCATCTATATTCATCAGGGAAATAGGTCTATAATTTTCTTTCTCTGTTTTAACTCTTCCTGGTGTAGGTAACAGTAACATATTGGTTTCATAGAAAGAGTTAGGCAGAGTTCCATCTTTCCCTATTTTTCCAAAGAGTTTATATAGGATTGGAACCAATTGTTCCTTAAATGTTTGGTAGAATTCACTTGTGAATCCATCAGGCCCTGGAGATTTTTTGTAGGGAGTTCAATAATGGCTTCTTGAATTTCTTTTTCTGAGATAGGGTTGTTCAGGTATTTAATCTCTTCTTCATTTAACCTGGGCAACTTATATTTTTGTAAATATTCATCCATTTCACTTAGATTATCAAATTTATTGGCATAAAGTTGGGCAAAATAATTTCAAATTATTACTTTAATTTCCTCCTCATTGGTGGTGAGTTCACCTTTTTCATTTATAATACTAGCAATTTGGTTTTCTTCTTTCCTTTTTTAATCTAATTGATGAGAGGTTTATCAATTTTATTGTTTTTTTCATAATATCAACTTTTGGTTTTATTTATTAATTCAATAGGTTTTTTGCTTTCAATTTTATTAATTTCTCTTTTAATTTTTAAAATTTCTAATTTGGTATTTGATTGGGGATTTTTGATTTGTTCTTTCTCTAATTTTTTTAGTTGCTTGTTAGTTCATTGATTTCCTCTTTCTCCAATTTATTCATATAAGCATTTAGAGCTATAATATATCCACTGAGAGTTGCTTTGAATGAATCCCATAGGTTTTGGTATGTTGTTTCATTATTATCATTATCTAGGATAAAATGGTTAATTCTTTCTATAATTTGTTTTTTGGTCCACTCATTTTTTAAGATGAGGTTATTTAGTTTCCAATTTGCTCTGGGTCTATATCTCCTTTGCCTAGTATTGCATATGACTTTTATTGCATTGTGATCTGAGAAAGAAGTATTCACTATTTCTGCCTTTCTGCAGTTGATCATTAGGTTTTTATGTCCTAGTACATGGTCAATTTTTGTATAAGTTCCATGTACTGCAGAGAAAAAGGTATATTCCTTCCTATCCTCATTCAGTTTCCTCCATAAGTCTACCATATCTAATTTTTCTAACAATCTATTTACCTCCCTAATTTCTTTCTTGTTTGTTTTATGATTTGATTTATCTAGATCTGATAGTGGGAGGTTGAGGTCTCCTACTAGTAGAGTTTTGCTGTCTATGTCTTCCTGTAATTCTTTCAGCTTCTCCTCTAAGAATCTGGATGCTGTCCCACTGGGTGCATATATATTCAATATTGAAATGACTTTATTGTCTATGGTACCTTTTAGGAGGATAAAGTTTCCTTCCTTATCTCTTTTAATGATATCTATTTTTGCTGCTGCTTTGTCTGAGATAAGGATTGCTACCCCTGCTTTTTTTACTTCAGCTGAAGCAAAATATATTTTGCTCCAACCTTTTACCTTTACTCTATATGTATCTCTCTGCTTCAAATGAGTTTCTTGTAAGCAGCATATTGTAGGATTCTGGTTTTTAATCCACTCTGCTATTTGCTTACGTTTTAAGGGAGAGTTCATCCCATTCACATTCAAGGTTATGATTACTAATTCTTTATTGCCCTCTGTGCTATCTTCCCTTTGTTTGTATTTTTCCCCCTTTCCCCCCCTTTTATCCATATTCCCCAGTATTTTGTTTTTGAATACCACCCACTTCAGTGTGTTTGCCCTCCTATTTCACACCCTCCCCTTTTTTTCCCCTTTCCCTGTTCCCTTCCCTTCCTTTTGTTATTTCCCCTTATTTCCTCCACTCCCCTTCCCTTTCTCTGTCCCCCCCTCCCCTTTTCCCCTTTTAATTCTTGAAAGGTTAGATGTTTTATAAGTTAACTGAGTATGTGTAGGTTGACTTTAAGCCAAGTCTGATGAGAAGAAGATTCAGGTGTTTATCCTCTACTCCCTTCTTCCCCTCTATTACCATAGGTTTTTTGTACCTCTTAGTGTAATGAGATTTGTCCCATTCAATCCCCTCCCTCCTCCTGTCTCTTTCCTCTCTCCCTTTTTAGGGAGGTAGTGTATTTTTTTTTAGATCATTCTAAGTCATAGAAAATTCTGAGTGTCTGTCCCTTCTAGTTCAGTATATTCTATTGAATAGAGTCAAAATTCCTGAGAGTTATTAGAGTCTTTCTCCCCAGTGGAGTTAAAGCCAGTTACATCCCATTAGATATCAGTCTCATGGATAGGTCATGGATGTCCATCATTTCTGGCTAGGTATACTCTCTCTGTTAGAGTTACATTTCTCAGGATTTATGAGAGTCTCTACACCCCCCCCCCCCCCCCCATGCTGGGATATAGCCAGTTTCAACTTGCTGGATTGCATTCTTTTCCTTTTACCGCCCCCCCCCCCCCTTTTTATTTACCTTTTCATGTGTCTCTTGAGCCTCCTGTTTGATACCCAAATTTTCTGTTTAGCTCTGGTCTTTTCATCAGAAATGTTTGGAATTCTTCCATTTCGTTAAATGTCCATCTTTTTCCCTGGAAGAGAAGGCTCAGCTTTGCAGGAAAGTTGATTCTTGGCTGCATTCCAAGCTCCCGTGCTCTTTGAAATATCTCATTCCAGGCCCTTCGATCCCTTAAAGTTGGTGCAGCCAGGTCCTGCGTGATCCTTACTGTGGCTCCTTGATATTTCAATTGTTTCTTTCTGGCTGCTTGCAGGATTTTCTCTTTTATCTGATAGTTCTGGAGTTTAGTCACAACATTCCTTGGTGTTTTCATTTTAGGATCTTTTTCTGGTGGGGATCGATGTACTCTTTCCATAACTACTCTGCCCTCTGATTCGATGATGTCAGGACAGTTTTCCATCACTAGATCCTGTAATATTAAGTCCAGTCTTTTTTTCTCTTCAATGTTGTCAGGAAGTCCTATAATTTTCAGGTTGCTCCGCCTCGATCTATTCTCGAAGTCAGTGGTTTTGTTAATGAGGTATTTCACATTTGCTTCTATTTTTTCTATTTTTTGATTTTGTTTAACTGACTCTTGCTGTCTCATGGAGTCATTAGTTTCTGTAGACTCCATTATTTTTTGGGGGGAGGAGTTTTCTTCATTAACCTTTTCCAATTGGTCAATTCTACTTTTGAAAGAGCTTTCCATTTGACCAATTGAGGTTTTGAGAGAATTAATGTCTTTTTGCATTTGCTCATTTGAGGATCTGAAAGAATTGTTCTCATTTTGTAATTGTCCAATTGATGATCTGAGAGATTTATTCTCCTTTTGTGTTTGTCCAATTCTACTTTCTAAGGTTTTGTTTTCTTGTTGCAAGGTATTAATTGTCTCCCCCCAAATTTTCCAGTTGATTTTTAAACTCCTTCCTTATTTCTTCAAGGAAGTCTTTCTGTGCTGGAGACCAGATTGTATTCTCCTCAGAGGTTCCAGGTCTCTCTGCCTTGGGGTCTTTCCCTCCCATGAATTTTTCTATAGATCCACCTTTCCGCTGACCCTGCTTCATTATGCTAAGACCTTGAGTTGGTTTTTTCGTTCATTGATTTCCTCTTTCTCCAATTTATTCATATAAGCATTTAGAGCTATAATATATTCCCTGGTTCACCTGGGCTTGGGATCTCTTTACTCTTTACTGAGTGCAGTTTTTCTGGCTGGCCAGAGAACCAGCTGGTTGCCCTCTCTGGGGTGTCTGTGACCTTGGTTGCAAGGCCTTCTCCCTTTGCTTGTGGGAGGGAATTGGAGCTATTGAATTCTTTTGCCTTCAATCAATGGTGGGCTTTACCCTGGCCTGAGGTGATTCCTCAGCTGGGCTGGTTCTTTTGCTCACACACCTGGGCCTGAGGCAGAAATAATTTGCATTTGTTTGGGAGGAGGCCTCAGTGCAATGGAGGCATGGGCTCAGAGTTTCTCAGACCAGAGGAGCCTAGGGATGGTGTCCGCAGCTGTCCTGCACCAGACCTCTCCCCGCAGCCCCTTCCCCAAATTCCAGGGGGACAGCACCAACACCAGCACCTCTGCTTCCCCACGGACCCAAGCCCCCTTCGTCCAGCCCCACCATTGATTCAGCAGGTCTGGCTCTCGGGCCCTCAGACTCCCAGTTCCGATTCAGCTGTTGGTTTGGCTGATCCTGGCCTGATCTTCCCTCGGAGCTCAGACTCACCTTCCAGTATTCAGCCAAGGCTGCTGTGGGAGACAAATCCTGAGGTAGATTTTCCTCTCCTGGCTTTACTTTCTGGGTTTCCTGGTTCAGATTTCTTTTAAGAGGTTTGTTTCATGTGATAGATGGGGAAGAGATCAGGAGACTTTAGAACTGTGCCTGTCTTCTCTCCGCCATCTTGGCCGGAAGTCCAAAAAGAAGTCTTAAAGAACTCATAATCCCGGCTTTCAGATACTTGAAGGTTTGTCACTTGAATCATAGGTTCATAGATCTGGACTTGGAAGGAAGATTAGTGATCATCAAGTCTAATAATCCCTCTCTCCCCCTTTTTCTTACAGAGAAAGCCCCAGGAGCTTAAAGTGAGTTATCTTAAGTATTAGACTTATTGTGTTTATTCCATGTAGTGAAGGAAAACTTCTACATGGAGATTACAGTAAAACTTCTCACAGGGGTGGAGACCAGAGGCCAAAAAGGAATAACTTCATTGTATATAGTCTCAATCACCACTGCCTCCTAGCCAAGGGCAACATATAATGGGGTCACCTCCATATTTAGACCTGTGGAACAGCTTTCACATTTTGCTTAAAGATGCAGAGTGGTTCAGGGCTCAAATTTATAAAGAGTTTTAGACAAAGAACTGGTTGGCAGCAAAGGGAGAATGCCCTATCATTCATATGCAGAAGGTAAGTACTATTACCACACCAGTGAAATAAGGGTGTTGACTAAATTACCCAGTGAGGAATTATAGAGATTATAGAGAACTGAATTCTATGCCAACATAGCAAGAGGTTGAGGTGAAGGGTAATACCGAGTCTTTTGGTTTCTTGGTCTTGGCCTACAAGCATCCTGAGGAGCGATGGGACTATATGGGGCAAGTTGATTTTTATCAATCCATTTCTTTAGAAGTAAAGGATAGAAGTGGTAGAGAACAAGGTTGTGGTTCAACACAAGAGAAATTGGGAAAAGGAAGCTCATTACTTTTGAAAATCCCTATTGATCAGAGCTGTTCAAAGAGATTTTCAAAAGTAATGAGCTTCCTTTCCCCTGGAAAGCTTGAAATTGCTATTCAGGTAGAGTTTAGATTGGATAACACTGAGGTCTGACTCTGCCCCTACTCTTGCTCATTCACTGCAACTCATCCTCCTTTGCCCTCATTATGGCCCCCACCTCCTGATCTCTTAGTCTATCTATCTCTACCATTCTGATTACTCTTGCCTCTAACTCATCCTGATTCCATTGTCAGCTTCTCCATTATACACTTCTTTGAAATCCCCCAAGTTCTTGAGTTCTGCCATTCCACACTTCCACTATTCACTAAAATCTTTCCTGTTCCCCAAGACAAAGTTCAAAAGAACCTTGAAATGAGAAATGAATGAAAGAATGAGAAATAAGAATGAAGAAACTAGGGTCAGTTAACCTACAGATAATCTATAAAGAGGAGCTAGGAAAAGAGGCTTAAGAGCAATGGTCTCTCTGGTTTTCCCTTCCCCACTCAAGGCCATTTTCCACAGAGGTGCCAAAGTGATTTTCTTTAAGCAAAGAAAATACTATTCTCCTAATCAGTGACTCTTTATTATCTTTGGATTAAATATGAATTCAGAGTCACTGGATTTGAGCAATGGAAAGGACCTCAACAACCCTCTAGTCAACCCTTATGCAAAAAGAATATTCACTGTCATGACCTATTGGAGACCAAGATCGCATTAACCTTTTTCTTTATATTTTTTTCAGAACCAAGTATCTAACCAAGTATCTCCTATGTTATACTTGTGAAGCTGACTTTCTGTACCAAGTGCAAGATGCTATATTTATCACTATTATTATATTTATCCCTATTTTATCTTATTAGATTCTGTTCAATGATCTAGTCTGTCAAGGTTCTTTGGATGCTGATTTTGTCAGCCTGTTAGTTATCCTTCCCAGTTTTGTGTCATCTGCAAATCTAATATACATGCCATCTGTGCTTTTATCTCTGTTATTGATAAAAATGTTAAATAGTTCACTAAACCTTTCCTAATCCTCCCAATTACTAATGTTCTCTGTCCCTGCTTAGTCTGCAAATACTACTTATATATTCACACATAGTCGTCCCCATCTCCCTCCCCTTAAAATGCAAATTCTTTGTTATTAGAAATTATTTCCAATGGCTCCCTATTACTTCTAGGATCAAATATAAAAATTTCCATTTAGAATTTAAAATCTCTCACAAGAGAAAAATAGAGGGGCAGCTAGGCAATACAGCAGATGGAGCACTAGGCTTGGAGTCAGGAGGACCTGTAATCAGATCTGATCTCAGACACTAGCCATGTGACTGAGCAAATCACTTAACTCTGCCTAAAAAAAAAGAAGAAAAGTAGGAAAAGAAACAGGAAGATAGAGTCTTTGCTCTCAAAACTATTTAATGGGGAAAGACAATGACCCCCCCCCCCAAATGCTTTGAAAATCTTCACTCCCTTCACCCTTTACTGGCTTTCTTATATTACAATTATCCAACTGTACTGATCCCTTATTATTTCTTCCAAATGACACTCCATGTCCAAGATTTGGCTCAAATTTACCTCTGCAGGAAGTTTGTCTCAGACATCTCTGTTCCACCTTTCCATCCCACCATTATTTTTACATAATATTTATAAGTATTTACATATCAAGGAGTCAGCTAGTGGAATCAGGAAATTGTTGTTCATTTATTTCGGTCCCAGGTCTTCACACCCCCATTTGGGTTTTCTTGGCAGGGATACTGAAGTGGTTTGTCATTTCCTTCACCAGCTTATTTTTTGTTATTGTTCAATAGTTTCAGTACTGTCTGAATCTTTGTATGAGAGAATGAGAAAACTCCATTTGAGGTTTTCTTGGCAGAAGTATTGGAGTGGTTCACCATATCCTTTTCCAGCTCATTTTACAGATGAGAAAACAAAGTAAAGCAGAATTAAGTGACTTGTCCAGGGTCACACAGCTTGTAAGTATCTGAGGCCCAATTTGAACTCAGCAAGATGAGTATTCCTGACTCTAATTCTGGCACTCTAGCCACTTCACCACCTAGCCGCCCCAGGGAGATCTGAATTAGAATTCAGAATCAGACATTTATTAG
Source organism: Macrotis lagotis (assembly GCF_037893015.1). Lineage (NCBI taxonomy): Eukaryota > Metazoa > Chordata > Mammalia > Peramelemorphia > Peramelidae > Macrotis > Macrotis lagotis. The sequence continues at coordinate 200,810,378 of NC_133658.1, forward strand.
CTGTGCAAATCACTTAATCTTTGACCAACTATAAAATGGAGATAATAATAATAATTATTATAGTTCTTACCACCAGGGTTGTTATGAAGACCAAAAGAGCAGGAAAGATTTGTGATTATCATTAAACAAACTTTCATGAAAGGAAGGAAGGAAGGAAGGAAGGAAGGAATGAGGAAGGAAGGAAGGAAGGAATGAGGAAGGAAGGAAAGAAAGGAAGAAAGGTAGAAAGGAAGGGAGAAAGGAAGAAAGGAAGGGAGGAATGAAAGAAAAAAAGGAAGAAAGAAGGAAGAAAACAAAAGTATTAGTTCAGTGCTTGATATGTAATTGACCAGTATTGTTCTGTACGAAATGATGAGCAGGTGGATTCCAGGAAAAACCTGTAAAGACTTAGTGAAGTGAGAAAAACCAGAACATTATACATTTCAACAGCAACATAGTGGGATAATCGATTATGATAGACTTAGTTATTCTTGATAGTACAGTGATCAAAGATAATTTTATGTTTTTCTTTCTCATTTTTTCCTGATTCTTCTTTCACAATATGTCTAATGTAGAAATATGTTTGGCAGGATTGTACAGCTATAACCTATATCAGATTATTCTCTGTCAAGGGGAGGAAAAAAAAGAAGGGAAGGAGGTAGAAAATGTGAAATTTAAAATCTTACAAAAAATGAATGATGAAAACTATCTTTACATGTAATTGGAAAAAATATAAAATTAAAATAAAAAACTTTGAAAAAGTTTTGGGAAGAACGGTGGAAATATGGCTAACTGACTGACAAATCTTGTGGACAGCAAGGTGGCACAGTAATTAGAGTCCCAGACCTGTGGTCAGGAAGACTTACCTTCCTGACTTAAAATCTGACCTCACACTTCTACTAGCTGTATGACTTTTGACAAGTCACTTAACTCTGTCTCAATATACTCATCTATTAAATGATCTGAAGAAGGAAATGGCAAAGCACTTCAGTGCTTTGGCCAAGAAAAACCCAAATGAGGTCATGAAGAATTGTAAATGACTGAAAAAAACAGCTGAACAATTAGAGAAACCTTGTAAATAGCTGAGACATTTAAAAATTCTTTTCTGCAAGGGAATGTCACAGTTCTGTTTTATGCAGGTTGTTGAGACCCCTTGGTGTTGTTACATTTATGTACTCTGCTCACTTTAACTCAGTGCTCAGCAGAAATAATTCCAGAATCTTGAAGTTTGAGGTAAAAAAATCATTGATCTAGTTCTTTAAGTCAAACCATATAGGCCTGGGTATGACTTCAGCCTCAGATAGTATGACTTCAGATAGGTCATTTATAAGTTAGATATGTGATACTTTCTACTCACATAACCCTCTGGGTATCAGTTTTCTTCAATATAAAATGTGAAGGTTGGACTTGGTGAGCTCTAAAAGTCTACCAGTTTAAGTATGATTTCTTGAAGCATCCTGTTTCAATTTTAGATAGCTCCAAATAGAATTTTTTTCCCCCTGACATCAAGACTAAATTCCCCATTTGGTAACCTCTACCATTGTTCTTGGTTCTTCCCCCTGGGGCAGAATAGAACAGATCCACTCCTAGCTGATATCCTTTTAAATATTTGAAGACAGCAATTCTGTCCCTTCTAGTCCTCTCTTCTGATTCTCCAGATTCCAAATTCTATCTAATTCTGTTATCCAAATCTTATGTAGTTCATATTATATACTTAATAAATATTTGTTGGTAGGTTAGAAATTTATTTCTTTAATTCAGGCTATTCAAAAGAGGTTTATTAGCTATATAACAACTTTATGACCTTTCCCATTACCACTTCAAATCATCTATTACTTCCCTTCATTATGATTCCCAATCCCTGATCCTTATATACACAGAAATATATCATCATAGTAAATACTACTATAAATATCTAATGAAGTGTATACTATATTAGGGGTTAGTAATGGCTTAGGGCTTTATTGATATTGATATGGCTTTGAGGTGTCCCAATATAATGTGGAAAAAGTCATGGACAGGGAGGGAGAGCAAGGTGTGACCAATGTTATTAACTTTCAATAAAATCCATGAATAATAGACAACATATTTGATAGGTCTCTATCTTTCCTTCACAGATATAATGGAGATGAATCTGCAACTAGAGAGCTGGAAAGATTTTTTGATTATCATTGAACAAACTGTCATTAATTATTTGACAAACTTCAATAATGATAGTTTAGAGAAATTGATGAGGGCCCCTTGGTAAAGAGAATCTAAGCTAAGATTTATTATTTTTCTTTTTAAAATGTTGAAATGTTAGAACTGGAAGAAATCTAATCCCTTCATTTTCTAGAATAGGAAAGAAAAACCCAGAAAGTTCAAATGACTGGTATGAAATCACATAGGTGGCAGAGTTAGGAATTGACTTCAGATCTTATGGTCTCAAGTTCAAAGTATTTTTTCCATCCTATGACAGTTTCACTTAACCATACATCCCATTGTACCATATATGGGCAGGTGGCATCATGGTCTTTATGCAGGCAAATAGGATGCTTTTAATCTATGTAATGGAATATTTTGCTTAGCAACTTTTTAAAAAAAGGTTGAAAATGAAGATACTTTTTTTCTCACTATGTTTTAAGTGAACTGGTCCACAAACTATGGTTTTTTTTATGTTGAAAATAGTTTCATTTGTAAAAATCTCTTTTCGAGGGAAAAAAACCTGACACATTCAATTTTGTTGGTCAAGAAAGCAAAGCAAAACAATTCCTGCTAGAATGTAAGCTCATTAAGTGTAGGGGTCATGATTTATCTAGCTTAGCTTTAGTTTTTCAGTCATTTTTAGTCATGGATGACATTGTGTGTCTGTTGGGGTTTTATTTGCCATTTATTTGCCATTTCCTTCTTCCTTCTTGAATTTTACAGATGACAGAACTATGGGAAATAGGTCTAAGAGACTTGTCCAGGGTCACAAAGCTAGTATGTGTCTGAGGAAAGATTTGAATTTAGGAAAATGAATTTTCCTAATTTCAAAAACAGTATTCTATCTCCTGAACCACTTAGTTAACCTATTAAATTCTCTAGTAATTCTCTTTAAATATTTCTGGATTGATATGATTAATTGATTAATTCTCAAACACACATTTATTGAGGATCCAAAGTAGAAGTTTCTTTAAATTGGAAAGCATGAGGAGATTGATAAAGCTAGAAAGCAAAGTGAGGATACAGAGAATATTATGAAGCAAGTCCTGCTGTCAAGAAGCTTACAGTCTAATGGGGCTAAGAACATGTACACAAGAATATGATGCAAGGAAGAGTGAGAAAATCAGAAAGAAGTTTCATAAAATGATATAAAAATGTAAATAAGACTATTTTCAGCTGGAGGTGTAGGAAAGAGTTTTACTAGGGCTATGACATGTTTTATATGTCAAAGGATGGGAGAGGTTTCAAAAGATGGAGATGGGGGAAAGAATGTATCTTAGAAATGGGAAATGATGAGAGCAAAGGTAACAGATATGGGAAATGGTAATATAAGAACAAGGGATGATGAGTAGTCCACTTGGATTGGAACACAGAATATATAAAGGGTAGTAAGATTGAGAAAAGACTACTAATGTGGGTTAGAATTTTGGGGGATCTTAAATGCCAGAATTTGTAAGTTTATGGATTTTATAGGGAATGAGGCGCTATAGTTCCTGCATTGTTTTGAGTTAATATCATGTGAGTATCAGAACAATGAGAATCACAAAATGTTAGCAAAAAGAACTTCTATTGAATGGGAATTAAGTCCTATTTTCAGTAGCAAAGACCCTGCAAAATAGCAGTGAAAAGGACAACTTTAGGACCCAGAAGTAACTTTGGCAATCTATTTTCATTCAGGTCTCCTTAAAAATTCATATACATCTATTGTGAGTTACTATAGAAAAGGAAATTCCCCTGACCTGCCAGGTGTAAGTTGTACCCCCATCTTACTTAGTAGGTGTTGATGATTCTACTGGTTGAGTTTAGGCAGCAGTTAGCACTATAATTCAAACTAAGAGAGAGTATCTCTTTGTTCATTCTGTCTTTCTGCAAAGTTTCTTGACAATTCCCTCTTTCTTACAGGAACTATGGAGGATTTTGCAATGGGAGAGTGAGGTGATCATAGAGGCATCTTTGAAAATTCCCCATATAGCAATATGAAGGATGGATTAGAAAAATGGGAAGACCTCTTACAATAGACATGGTGAGAAGGTGAGAGTTTCAACTGGGGAGGTGGTTGTATTAATAATAATAGAGAAAAGAGGATAAATGGGAAAAGTGCTATAGAAGTAGAATAAACAGAGTTGAATAACTAATTAAATATGAGAGGTGAGGAAAAAAGTATACCGAAGTTGATATAAAGGCTTAGAACCTAGATGACTGGAAGAATGAATGGTATTCATCAGCAAAGCAGGGAAATCAGAAGAAAAGGTTTTGAGAAAAAACTGAGCTTCATTGGGAATATTTTACATTCAAAGTGCTGGTGAGCTATCCAAGCAGACATATTAGCAACTATTGGAAATATAGAATGGGAGCTTTAAAGAGATGTAGCATCTCTTTGAGGTCATGAAAAGATGATGTCATCAAAGAAGATGAGTCTTGGCAGATAGTCACTGTAAGGTTAGGAGGAGAAGCATATAAAGCCAGTGAAAAGCAATCAGACATTTAGGAGGAGAACCATGAGGGTGCAGTGTCCTGGGACAATTCACTTAAAGCTCCATTTTACTTGCCTGCAAAATGGGAATAATAATACTTTACTTCCTACCTTCTAATTTACAGGTTTGCTCTAATAAATGCATTTCATAAATGTTTAAGTGATATAAAAATGGGAGACATGTTATCATTATTAATGTTATGATTGCTTAGAAGAACTATTTGGATCAAGGTTGATTTAAAAGCTACATGTTTTCTTAGTGAAACCAGGCACTTCTGATTACATTTCTCACATATTTAGAGAAGTGAAGGGTTAGAATAACATCAGAATGGAAGACCTGACTAATTGCTTCTTCATAAAGATAAAAAAAAGGAAGAAACTCCTCCATTTTTCAAGTAAACAATAGTGTTATTTATTCATGGTTATTTCTCCCAGGTTAGTCTCTGGTTTATACATTCAGTCCTTGATCTTTAAGCAGGAAAACTCCTGTTGACTTTACAAAACACTTTCCCAGAGTCCCAGCTGTTTTCTTCATTATCTTCACCAGAAGGTTTACCTGCTTTGGGGGATTTCCAGGCTATGGCCCTGTAGCTTTTCCCAGTCTCACCTGTGCACATTTCAGTTCAATTAATCATTTTGCTGTACCATATTGTGCTCAGCATGTTGGTCCAAAAAATTATTCAAGAAAAGTCTATTGCATCTTACCAGCAAACTATGTTTAAGTTATGGTAATGTATTGAATTGGTTATTTACTTTCGTTTCCAAATCAGTATGATTAAATACAATATAGGAAGATCTTCAGGACAATTTCAGGATTAGAGAGAATGATAGAATTACATATTCATCCTATTTCCATGAGGTTTTGATTTCTTTTTTACTACATCTTCTGTCATCTACATAGCCTGAAGCTTATGAGTAAGACAGTATCTATTTAAAACATTTTTTCTTAGCTAGCTATTTGGTAGGTGCTAAATTATTGTCCATTGTGTTTTGCACATGTTATGTTGTCTTTTTTCATTTTCTTGAATAATAAACATTGATCAATAAGTCTGGAATCTGTAAGAATAACTTTTCTTTAATTTCTGGTGGCAAGGACTTGGTCTTGAATTATTATCATCTACTCCATTTCAGTAAATATATCCACATGATTTAACTGCTTGTTAAAAGTTTCTTTGTTCATGTCTTTGTGTTCAGGTTTGGGGAAACTGATTCCTTTGCAGACAGAGTGAGAAGACTCTCACAGATTATTTATATGGACTCCTGGGAAATGTCTCAAAGAGACAGACAACATTGTTTTCTTCCTTTCCTAGGAGAGACTGATTGACTCTCACAGGTAATATGCATGGATGCACAAGTCTGGTAGAGGACAAGAGGGGAGAGTGAAGAGGAGAGAGAGAAAGAAAGACAGTGACAGGAAAAACCAAAGACATACAAAGAGAAAATTGGAGGAGATGGGTGTTTTTTTTGTTAAGGGGTTCCACTGGGATGAATGGCATATGAGACAACTGAGACTAGAACAAAGTGTGTGTCCATTTAGTGAACTTTTCTTTGACTGAGAATTAATATGGATGGTGAAATGTTGCTTTCCTTTTAACATTACTGTGGTATTTTCTCTTCAGTTAAATAAAGATAGAAGTCTAATTCAATGCTTTTTTCCATCCTTTTAATATTATATTTGCACCTCATGTTTAATTAATAGCAAAAAAAATCAGCTTACTCTAAATACAATTAGGCTTGTTTTTAACTTGTTCCTGGTTGTATTATTCATTCTTGATAAAAGGATAAAGGGAGAGAGCAAGAAGTCATTGGATGGCTTATCATATACAAAGTTAGCAAAACTGACCAACTTCAATCCTCATTGAGGACTATGAACTAGTAGAGAGAGAATCTAAAGGGCATGTATTTTACCCATTTTTATAAGCCTCCCAAGTAGGCAATAAACCATATGGCACATGTGAATTCAGAACAATCACCATAGATAATTCTACAACTATGAGTAAGCACATTTTAAGTGGTAGAAGATATCTTTTCTTAGAGGCAAGGATCTCAGGCAAATTGACTCTTCTCATAGCTCTCTTTAAAAAAGAATTTGCTTCTGAGTGAAAGGTGGAGTGGAGATATTATCTAAGGGAAAGTCATGCCCTGAAGCCCAGTAAGGAAGAAGTAAGGGGAAAACTAGCTTGGTCCATATTCCAAAAGGTCAGCCTGAGATAAGGAGTAGATAATTTGATTGTTATATATACTAAAGCACCTCCAATCTCCACCTCTGTTAAGTAGTTCCTTATTATACTAACAACACCTACTTTCCATTTTCAGGTCTTTATTCTGATCTAAAAATAAGAGGAATGGAGAATTACATCACTCTTAACAGGTCTGAAAATCAAAAGTTTCTGTCCAGTTTGCAAAATCAGCTGAAGTTCTACTGCTAGGTAGCAACAGATCAAACAGTGGGGAAAATACTGAGACAGGACTGTCATAAAATAGATTGTTTAGAGTTCTTTCCAGAGAATGGATAATGGGAGGATGCTCAGACAACCCTTTTAAGCTCAGCTAAAGGAGGATTATCCCAAACCTATAGGCACAAAATACACAAAGGAAGAGATAGGAAAATATCTGTCAGATTCCTATTTTTTCATTCACAGTTAAAAGTGATAGAAAAATGGGTGACTAAAGTAATAACTGCCAGTATTGTCTTTCAAGTGGTTACTGTCTGTTTCTAGGTATTGGAAAAATAGTACTCTATTCTCTTTGTAAGTATTTGTAAGTTTGTAGGAATGTTTATGGTAAGTTAATTGGAGAAGGAACCTTATACATGGGTTAAAACAAGATATATATATATATATATATATATATATATATATATATATATATATATATATATATATATACATAAATAGTCATAAAATATTAGAGCTGAGCTCTTAGAGATATATAATCCTTGATCCCTATATAGACAAGGAAACTGAGTCCTAGAGAAGGGAAATTATAATCAAGGTTATCTAATTCAGAGGTATTAAAATCACCTCCCTTGTCCCACTTGAACTCTCAAGTATGGCCTGAACCAGATTAAAATGTAAATTGGAAATATTTTAACAAGATCTTAAAAGAGCATAATAGAATATAGATAATGTTAATTCATGACTTTTTGAGTCAATATGCATTTTTATTTGATTTTGACACCATTAATGTAGGTTGAACTGGGAGTAAAAGCCAGATCTTTAGACTCCTACAAAATACTGACTCTTGAAGATATAATGGACAAGTATTAATGCTTACAATGATATGAAAAATGAATAGGAAATCATGAGACTAAAGTCCTTCACCTGGTACTACCACTGATTCTATGTGATCTTGGAGAAATAAGTTCTATTTTCTCAGCCTCAGTTTCCTTATCTATAAAATGATGACTAAAGCATGACAACTCTAATATTCTGTGGATCTTTATTCCCTATGCTTCAATAGACTACCATTTCTAAAACTGTATGGTGAGGCAGCATGTCAAAAAATTATCTTTTCATTAGTAATGGTAGGCACTGGACCAGTAATCCCCCCCCCCAAAAAAAAAAAACACCAAACCTGTTTTTGTTTTAAAGCAATTGAATATTTATGTCTTTTGGCAAGATGAAGTCAGTTTGCACATGAATATATGCAGTTGCATTTTGTCCTGCTAGGCTGACCTGCATAGTCCATTGTTGAAACAGCCAGTTATAATGAGATAGTTATTTTTGTTTGTCTCAGCAGATAAAGCATTTCCATTTTCTTAGCTTGTTTTTCTGAAAGTGATCGAAATGTTTATTATCAAAGACATTTTTTTCAACTTATTTCATATGTTATGGCCAGATGTAACTCAGGGAGGGGAGGAAGTAGAAGGCTGTTTTTTTCCCCCCAAAGTAAAATAGAAAAATGGACTTGATGATTAACTAGGCCATCTGGAATGCTCATAAGCTAATTTTAATTTTTACACTTGCTGTGTTATGTCCAGTTTGGTGGATGTCTGCCTCAGTCTCTCCACCTGTAAAGGGGATCTAGAATCTCTTTATTAGCCTATTAATTTTGAAAAAGGATTAATAGATGTTTTCTGAATTGAAATGACTGCCTTCCTCCCCACAGAGTTGCTGAGGATTAATGAGACTGAAATGCACTTGAAAGGACATAGGGGCTATGTAGCACAGCATGGAAACAGAAAACTTGGATGAATGTTTTCTAGCCACAGTTGATAAATTAAGCTTATGTGGATGGAAGATGGAAGACCTTTAAAAGTCAAGGTCCAAGTTTTAATATTATTAATCGCACCATTCTATATAGTAGAAAAGAACCTCTGGTAAAAAAATCCCCCACCCTGTGAAGACTTGAGCCCCTTTGAAATGAAACATCTCAACGAGGGTTAGTGTGGTATTGTGGTAGAGAATTTAGGCAGAGGTTTGGACAGGATGATATTTCATATGTCCTCTCACTCTAATGAAGCTATAAAAATGACCAAGAGCAGTAGTTGTTGTTGTTCAGTCATACCTGCCTATTCCTGAGGCCCTTCTGTCCTCTAGTATCTCCAAATTCAAGTTCATTGTTCATTTTTTTCTCTTGGTGACCTCATTTTTGGAGGTTTCCTTGGCAAAAATATGGAGTGCTTTGCCATTTCCTTATTCCACTCATTTTTACATATAAGGAACTAAGGCAAATAGCTAATAGGTGTCTGAGGTCAGATATACATACCCTCATGAAGAGGAGTCTTCCTGATATGGAGGCTGCATACTATTCATAAAAATCCTTGCAGGCTACAAAGTGAATTAGAAAACTTCATATTAACATTATCTGTGTTTCATTGTAGTCTTGTTTCTTTTGTTAAATGTTTTCCAATTACATTATAACCTGGTTTCTTGGGACAGCACTCAGAAATGTTATGGGCTACATGTGACCCCTGCTGATTGTGCATTTGAAATGTCTGAACCTAGAGCACACTTTATTATCTATCCTGAAGCATTAGTATAGTATTCTAAAGGCAAAACAATGACTTACCATTTTTTTTCAAAATGGTTTTAATTTTCAAGTAGGTCTGACAAGTGTCCAAATGTTGATCAAATTTCCCCTTTCATCAAGGTAGATCCCTAAGGATTCCCTCCCTGCCCTTTGATTGGAGGAATTGAGATCAGAGGTTGACTGACCAATCATTCCACTAGCATATGCTCCCTCCTAGGGGAACCTACTTAGTTTTTTTAAAGGATATTTTTTGAGTCTTTAATTTGCTCTACTTCTATATCCTTAGTTTATCACATAAATTTCTCAAA